>NW_024097214.1:600000-857500 GCF_016545835.1 Crotalus tigris | reverse complement strand
CAGCTGTAGGGGTTAACTACTATCTGCATTGGGGCAGGTAGTCTGGCCTTGATCCTGAGACATGGTAAAAGGGGTTAACGATGGCAATGAGTTTGATAGCAGTATACTTTTCCCCCACTGAATAGTCTGAATAAGCCTTTTCACACTAAATGACAGTATCTATCTGCTATTAAAGTTCTCGTTTTGGAGCACAGCTTTTAAACTACGCTTACTAGAAATGCAGTCAAATTATTCTCAAACACCTAGATTGAATGTGTAAAATTGATAGTTGAGCTATACTGGAAGAGCTGGCATAATTCAGCACTGATCAAGTGCTAATCACTCCACTAGAACCTATTTCTAGATAAGATAGGGATTTTTTAAATGTAACTTTGAATATATCTTTACCAAAAGCCCACAAACCATCAGTTTCCATTCCTGATGTATTCTACACTAAAAGACTTAATTCTGCCCAGGACACAGCTTTACTTTGTAATAAAATTACTTCCTGTAAACCTATCTGCATTGTCATCTCTGTTTAACAGAAGTCAGGGGTTCAATGTTAACTCCAAATGCTAATTGTCCACTACTATATAATAAGGCAATTAAGTGAAATTGTATGCATAGAATAATAGAAAACTGGGCAACTGTGATATTACTTTGCAAAACAATGGGTAGCAGCAATACTTATGGTTATATTATTTTACTAAAAGGTTGCTGTAATTAGGCTCTGAAAACAGTAAATAACTGGGGCTAGTAAGTATTTGTTTTAGCTAAATTCCATGATAAGCTGTTGGAAGAAAGCTTTCTTTATGTGGCATGAGAATGTTTGTTTTTCTATGCCTCAGCCTAACATTGTGCACAATCTTAACATTTAGCCTAAAAAACTTGACAGTAATGAAAGAATCAAGATTGTCATTTTCTGAAACAGAAAATCATTGATCTTGCTATTCCTCACCCTTGTTACATTGCAGCATATAATAACATAGTTGAAAAACACTTATTTCACTTCTAAAGAGAAAAGGCAATGAAAGTCACATAATTTATATCATTTTTACTAGATATCTCCATTTTAGTTAAACTATCTTGGAATTCCAATACATGTCCAACACATACAAGAATACAAATAAATACTCTCATACAACATTTTAGTTTTTAAATAAAGAATAATTCCCACCTAGGGCTTTCACAATGGATTTGTTACAAATCAAACAGAATTTTCCATTTTTCAGCATCACTAAGATCCAGTTTTATGAAAATATAAACTCGGGAACATACAATGGGTAAGCACACTCCTTTCACTATCTTGCAAAATACAGTCGTCCCAACTATAGTTTTCCAGACCAAATGCCTCAACGTTAGTATACAATAAAACTTCAAAAATAAAGCTCAAAAAGCATGCTTTTTGCTTATAATCAAAGGGCGAGTCCAAATTGTATTTTGGTTTGAGTGGATCAGTTAAAATTAATGCGACAAATCAGCTACAACTACAATTGCATTACTTATAAGCAGTACTAAGTTGAATCCAAACAGGGCATTGAAACCATAGACAACCTGCAAGCTTCAAGAAAAAGCTTCTGGATAACTTCTGGATAACTCCCATCTCTGAATGCAGCTTAGCCAAGAGAGTGTTTTCAATCTTTGCCTTTAAATGGGCACAAGTCAACTGTATACTCAGATGGTGTTTTATGCACATGAAACCATAACAGTGGTCTGGCATCATAGCAACTTCTGATGAAGAATCTCCCATACCATTTTTTTTCGATAATAAGGCATATGAAACTGCAAAAAGAAACTCTGTTAACATATTTCATACTTCCATTTAGCAAATACGCTATTTTATTTTTGCTTTCCTTAATAACAAATGTTCTCTCAGTAACTGACAAAGCACACATGCACTAAAAGTCAAAATAAAATAATCATTAAAAATGAGAATCACCAGCCCAGGATATAGAATACAAAAGACATAAAATAGCTATTTGACATAAAATTAGTAAAACTCTAAGTCTATAACTTCTTGTGTCTAAATTGTTAAGTATCTAGAAGAAGACAAATTATTTGCCTAGCTGTTGAAATATGGGCACTAAGTAAGATTCCTTTGGAGATTGCATTCACAGAATACATAACCTAGCTTAGAAAGCTTCCCTAATGTTTATTCACTCTAAGAAGACACTAGGGAAGGGACAATCATTTAGATTTTGGCCTCAAGTCAATAAAAGTCAAAGCCAATATTTGCATAGGGCTGGAAAAGACCGGAAGCCAGTGCAACTATTAAGATATTGGCATTTCATGGTTGTATCAATCAATACCGTTTTAAAAGGTTCCTCTATTCTACCCTCTGAACATCCCAAACTATTTTCCGGAGGTATCCTTACATACAACACATTACAATAATCCAACTGGAAAATCAGTTTGTTCCCTCTTATCCAGATATGGGCTACAACTGGTATATTAACCAAAGCTGATAATTGGAGCTTTTAATCATTGAGACATCTTGTGCCTTCAATGATAACATAGAATCCAGAAATGATCCAAGCTGCACATTTGAATTTTGGAGGAAATTTAACTTCTACTACTGCCAGAACAGATTAACCACTACTCAACTAGTCAAATTAATCACCTTTAGATTACTGCCTCCTTACTACAGAAATTAAGTTTTAGTTTCTAGCCCTCATCTAAACTGTTGTCTTGTACAATACAGGTCACCTATTGTCCTCTCAAATTAAGTAAAACAGATAATATCAATCTACATACCAATAACATGAATAGCGGCATAGTGTTTAGTAGGTACTTCCCAATATGAACACATTACATTTGTGCTCTGGGACCGTCACTGGCTTCCAATCAATTCTTGTATGCAATTCAAAGTGCTAATTTCACCTTTAGAGCCTTTCAAATTTTGGTACTGAAGCATCTCAAAGGCATCCTCCCCTCAATTTCAACTTGCTGAATACAAAGCTCCCAAGAAAATCTATTAGTGGTTCCTCTTTTCTGAGAGGCCACTGCTTTTATGTGGTGGTGCTGATGCTGTGGAATAGCCTGCTGTCTGAAATCTGATCAGCTTCCACTTTGTTAGGCTTCAGGAAATTATTAAAACAGTACTTTTTAAGACTTACAGATGTAACTGACTATTTTTACTGCTTTTTAATTGCTTGCTTTATAATTTTATTCATGTTTTATTTACCCTTGTTATATAAAATCATTTATACTATACACATTTTATTAAGATTGTAAGTCAGCAAAAGTTTCATGGCAACAGATTTTTAAAAAAACTAATACTTGATTCAGAATACCATGTCTACCGGTATCAAAATCACAGTGAAATCCAAAAGAGCCAATTGGGTGATATTCGCCATCTCCTTCTTACATAAGGGAAGCCAAAATAGTTTCTGTCCCAAAATTAATCCAAAGATGAATCCAGACAATTAGTTTCATCTAAAAATGCTTGAAAATAATCAGTAATTCCAACCATGAGCATCTTATTTAAGGGGATAATAATAATCAGTCTACTGTTTCTATCACAGCACTAATAACAAATAAATATCTCAAGAGATAGAACAGCAAGAAAATTATTTCCTAAAGTATTTCAACTCACCTGTGTAAATGCAATGGGTTTATCCCTAGTGACAAAGTCTGCAAATTTGCAAGTAAACATTCCACAGTCACTGCCATTTAATTGCTGCGGAATTTCCTAAGATTGAGAAAAGGGAATATGCAGGAAATCTCATTAACTTTTTCTTGTTTTATTTAAATTACAGATCACTGAAACCTAAGAGCAGCAATTCTATAACAGATCATCAATTAAACAGGCATCTAAATCGATTGCTCAATTTCAAAAAATTATATAACTATCTGTACTTTAAGGCAGGGCTTTTCAACCAGTGGTACGGGTACCATCTGTGGTACATTGGCACCTGGCAGGTGGTACATGACCATCCTAGAAAAGTAGTAGCGGAGGAGGGGAATGAGCTGAACCGGTGGCAGCAACACACAAGCCTGAGCGAGAGATGGCTGGAGCTGCAGGGCTGTCAGGGCTCAGCGGAAGCGCCAGGATCAGCACCAGGCTCCAGCTGGAGCTCGGTGCTGATCCTGGCGCTTCTGCTGAGCCCTGAAGAAGCACCAATCAGCTGGAAAGCAGCACTGATCCTGGCTCTCCTGCTGAGCCCAGAAGAAGCGCCGATCAGCTGGAATATTGCAGCATCTCTAGGGTCTTGTGATTTACATTCAGATGCTTGGCAACTGATTCATATTTATGACGGTCACAGTGTCCCAGGGTCATGTGAAGTGACCAAAACCTGATGCAATCACCCAGCAGATGGGGAGAACAAAAACCAAACACCTCCCACCCCACCCCCGCTGCCAATCCTCAACAGAAATGCTCACAACGATGAAAACCTTGGACAGGGGGAAGAGCACCACCGGGTGGGGAAGCAAGTGTCTTGCTTGGCTGTGGCTTGGGGGGAATTTTTTCCAGTGCCATTGTAACTTCAAATAGTCACTAAGCGAACTGTTGTAAGTTGAGGACTACCTGTACTTTATCACATTTTCCCTTTTTTTTGGTCATCAAGTTTTTGACACCTTGCTAGGCGACTGGTGGTACTCGGATATTGCCATATCCTAAAAGTGGTACAATGGGTGAAAAGGTTGAAAAGCCCTGCTTTAAGGAACAGGAAATTCCTAAAGATGGACAATATAATATATGTTTATTCATTCAAATTTACAGGCCACCTACATCATGATAAAGTAACTTTGGGTATCATACAATAAATCTTAAAAACAATTCATCCATAAAAACGATTATTAAAAAATGAAAAACCCAAGTCTAAGAGAGAACAACAGACGTTAATAACCATGGAGCCACTTCAATATCTCATTGGTCTCCTGGGATCTCCGGGCCTGATGGCATAACCAGATTTTGCGGGACTTCTGGAAATTCAACAGTGATAGAGCCAGGTCATTTCAGGGAATTTCCATAAAGCAAATGGCATTCACCAAATGCAACTCTCATACGGACCCAGAGCATGCCTCTTCTGCTGAATCTGGTTGGATGGGCAGATACATTCAGGGAGAGATAATCCCTCAGATAACCCAAACTATGCCATGCAGGGCTTTAAAAGTCAAAACCAGCACCTTTAATTGGTCCCAGAACAAACTGATGACTAATGCAGCACATGGAGCAGAGGTGTAATTTGTATTGCTGTATAGATACACATTAATGCCCCGCACTGTTGCATTTTGCACCAACTAAGTTTCCGGATACTCTCAAGGGTAGCCCCATGAAGAGGGCATTACGGTAATCCAACTGGGAGGTGACTAGCGCCTAAGTGATCGTGAGCAGAGCCTCCGATCTTGGAACTGGTGCAAGTAGCACACAATATAAAGTTGTGCAAAGGCTTTCTGTCTGGTCTGAAAAACCACGTCTGCACCTGAAGATTCAGTTTAGCTGATTTTTTGTTAAAAGCCTACGCAAAGGATTCTTCTCAACAGTCAGAGTTAGAGTCAGATAAGAATCAAGGGTATTCAAGGGGGGTTAGTTCACTTCTGGCTATCCTCCTCCTGGATCTGCCAGTCCTTCTCCTACATTTTCCTTGCTATGACTGACACCTGCTGTTCAAGCACAATTCCTGAGTCCAGGAAGACTCCGAGATTACACATGGAATCTCTTTGGGGCAATGCAATCCCATCCAGCAGCAAAAATAGAATAAATCAGGAACTGGCAGGCCCTCAAATCCCAAACCACTCAGTCTTTCCAGGGTTCAGTTGAAGTCTGTTTTCCCCATCCAGACTCTCATAGCCTCCAGGAAATGAGATAAGATGTATACAGCAACACTTAATTTTCCAGAGGCAAAGATGAATAATTGGGAATCCTCAGCGTACTGATGACACCTCACCCCATGGTGACAAATGAGCTCATCCAGCAACTTCACGTGGATCTCTCCCCTCCCCCCACATCACCACTGACTGGAATATCACTTGATATTTTAGAAGCTTTCACCCGATACAAGACATTTTATTTTTAATAAACAAATGTAGGTTTATGCTGGAGATTCAGAAACTACACAAATGTCCATTTAAATAGAACTTCACTGCATCTATATGTTGCACTTAAATCAGGTCTGGATATAATAATCCTAGGTAAGAATCTATGATTTAGCAAATCAGACCTGAATACCCTCTCTTATCCATCACATCTTCCCTTATCTCTGAAGTGCTGTTGTTTTTTAAACCACAGACCCATTTCATGTGCAGTAAGGAAGCTGTGGTTTGAAGAAGTCACCACTGAAGTACTGAAATCAGTATTGGGGAAATTGGGGGGGGGGTTGTGAAGACTAAAACATTTATTCCTAAATTAATAATTGAATCTTGCTGAAATGACCATTTTAGAAGTTTAGAACTTCTAAACTTTTAGATGCGCAGTAGAAATGAAAAACACAACAGTTGCACATACATGAGGCTTCATACTGTAAAGTATCCAAGACGAAACATTAATATCCAGGTTTTTCTTTGCTTTACTTTCCTCTTGCAGATATTGTCTGTTCAATAAAATCATAACAAACAGTGATAACATTTTCCTAAGAATTAAGATCATCACTCTTCAGAGGTAATAAAGTTTTGCATGCTGTATTTTTAATACATAAAAAGTAAAAAAATATCCACCCAGTTTACAGCAATCAATAGAAGTAATGGTTCATTTTATCAATCTAATAGAAAAAGTAAAAAGGGACATTTTTTGTACCATTAGACATCTACTTACAACAATCTCATACAGATCCTGATGCCATTTTGTCCCATTGAATCAAAATATTTGATAGTTTTTCTTCTCAAATCTATAACCTACAACAAAGTGAAGATTTTAGTAGAATCTGGCAGGTAACCATCACATTATATCCTCATCACCCAAAGAATTTCAGAAAAGCTAAAATGTTATTTACCACTAATGCCCAATGTAGTCTGATATGAATAGGCACCAAGATTATGTCATGTTGGAATAAGTCAACTTCTTTGGTCCATCTTTTTACTGCATTATAGCCCATAGAACTTAGCTTGGAATAGAAGAAAGTGCTAAAAGCATAAAGTACTGGAAATCCTGGCATTTTATTTCTCTCAACCAGAAGATTCATATAGAAGTTAATGACCTATATCAAAGAGAAGAGACAAGATAAGAGGAAGAAATACACAAACAGATACATATACATGTGTGTATGTATGTATATATATATATATATATATATATCTTCTAATATACTAATAAAATGCAATTAATTCTCAGGGCTATCTTTATAGAGATATTCCCGCAAAGCCTTTACTGGAATATTTCTATTCCTGAAAAATAGCCCTGAGAATTAATTGCTTTTTATTAGTATACTTGAAATAGTGTATAGGCAGTTCTCATTTAATGACTGCCTTGTATGGCGATAATTTGCGATTTTACAGCGAGAAAAAGTAACCTTGTGACCAATTCTGACATTTATGACCTTCAGAGGCCTGTAAAGAAAAATTGAAGTAAGATCAGAAGCATCGCTGCGGTTCCACTTAACAACTGCTTCACTTAATAAACAAGTTGCTGATCCCAATTGTGATTGCTAAATGAGGACTTCATGTAAGACATACAAAGGGCTCAGGAAGTTACAATTCAATAACACAAAAAAGGGAACTGATCCAGTCCAGAAGCCAGTTCCAGTTCCTACCTGCCCTGTATAAGGTGTGATGAAACAAGCTTAAAAAAACAATCACACTTTTGGGACACATTTTCCTTATTTAGGAAGAAGATGCACAGTGGAGAAATTGTCATGAAGCTGATGAAGTGGCACTATGCTGCCTTTCCATCTGTCTCTTATGAGGGAAATTAAAAGCAGAAACGGACTGAGATGACCTCACTCAACATTTTGCAAGCCAGATATACTGGTCTGATGGGCAATTCAGGCCTCTAGATCAGAAGCTTTCCAACCCTGTGATAGGTCATTACAGTTATTTCTACAACAAAGGACTAATGAAACTTAAGCTACTAATGAGAAAATTTATTTTACCACATCATTGAGCCATTGCTGGTTTCTTAATGTTTGAATGTCTCTTCGTGTAATATTCAGCTTGAAGGCACTAGTCAAAATTTCATCATCTTGACCATAGCTCAGAGCATTTGCTATCTCTGTTTCCATATCCTGGAAAAACATTTTATACTATGAAGGTCATAAACAGTTAATATTAAAACTAAATTTACACATTTTGAGGAAGTAAAGTGAGGATAGAAACAAGATACTCAGATTTTGTTTTATCTTGTAAAGAAAAAAGTGAATACAATTATCTTATTTCTAGCATACTTTATACCAGTGGTTCTCAACCTTTTTAATGCCGCGACCCCCCCAACCGGTCATAAGTCGAGGACTACTCAACCGGTCGTAAGTCGAGGACTACTCAACTGGTGCAACCCCGTTTGCAGAATGGGACTTTTGGCGGGCTCAGCAGGGCAGAGACAGCCTGGACAATTCCTATTGGCTTTTGAAAGCCAATAGAATTAGACTCTATTCAAGAGAGTCTATTCTATTGGCTTTCAAAAGCCAATAGAATAAAAGGGAGTAGCACAGCTAAGGAAAAGGGGGAAAAAATGGCGGACTGCATTGTTTGGCGACCCCCGTGAAATGGTCGTTCGACCCCAAATGGGGTCCCGACCCACAGGTTGAGAGCCACTGCTTTATACTGAAAATAACAGTTTGGATATAATCTCGTTTGAATGACTATTTCTTGAAATAAGTTACATTCCTATACTGGGGACAATAAAGACAGAAAATATCTGGAGCTAATTTCAGATAAACTTAGTCCTTTAATGCCTACCTCTGTAAACTCAGGAAAGCACTCTGTAGCCTTTTCCAAACTTAGATACTTTTCTCTTATTTCAACCAGAGAACGTCTTCTGTATGACGATTCTTTCTGGACCAGGCTTAATCTAAGTGATACTTCTTCTGATAGATCATTTCCCATCAAAGGCTGCATTGAGTTCTAAAGAAAATGGAAAAAAAGAAACTGTAAAATCAAACTCTGTAATTGGATTGTTCATGGAAAGGAATCCTCCAAAAGACAAAGAATCCCATCAAAAGCTTCTTTATAAAACAACCAACTAGGAAATCCCTTATCTTTTTACGCAGTGAACTCCTGAGGCTTGTAAGAGTTTTAGCTTATAAACTAAACTTTAAAAAGGGAGGGGGAGAAGTAATGAGTTTACGGTTCCCTGAGGTTGAGACATGAGATATAAAAAAACGGCTTGATTCTTCCCCTGCACCATGAGGTTAACTCTCAAGGAAGAAAAAAAGTTTAAGGGTTTACTTTTTCCTTTTCTCACTCTTGGAATATGCCCAGCTCTCCTGACACATAATAAAATCCTCAGGTTTGGGGCTTGCAATTGCTTCTTTAGTACTGCAGGCAACGGCATGGAAGGTTTTAGCAGAGCTGAACACAGGAAACTACCTCATAACAGACTGTTCATCAAGTCCAGTATTACCTATTCCAACAGTAACATTCTAGGCGTCTAAGTCATGATCATCCACATCATATTTGAACTGATGTGAACTGGAATTCATCAGGGACTGAACTTAAATCTTATACCTGCAAATAATGAAATTCAGGTCACTGAGCTATAGTCTCCTATTTGTTTCCTTTTCTTCCCCACTCCCATCCCTCTCCACCCTTCAGCAACAAATATTTTAAACCACCCTGAACCTATAAAACCAATTTCCTAGAATGGTTCCTGACTGTACAATTCCAGCTGGTTTGGAATAGAATCCTAAAAAATACACTCAGATCTGTTACAAAAAAATCTGAACAATTTCAGTAAGTCATTAAAAGAAACACAACCATCATTCTGGTTTTTACTCTACGTTATACAATTAACAATGCAGACTATCCATGTCCAGATACAATAATATACTTCTACATCAGTGTTTCTCAACCTTGACAATTTTAAGGCGTGTGGACTTCAACTCCCAGAATTCCACAGCCAGCAATGCTGGCTGTGGAATTCTGGGAGTTGAAGTCCACACGCCTTAAAATTGTCAAGGTTGAGAAACACTGTTCTACATGAAAAGCAGGAGAACACTTTATTAGTGCCGTGTATATTACAATATTAATCTGTTGTATTGGAAATAAAACAACAACTTGTCATCTGACAATTTTACTAGTCAGAACTAAAAAAGTTGTCAGACTCCAAGATGTTCCTTAGAAGTAAACACATACCTGGCTATAACATTATGCCAAGTATTTAAATCTTAATTTATTAAGATTGACAAATGGTTCAAGAAGTTCACAAAAGTTACTCAAGGGTGGTTAAGAGATTTTAAACAACAATCCCCTCCCTCCCTCAGATTATCCCAGCCCCTCCTTGAGATAATGAGTGTGCTACAGGTCCTCTCTATTAAACAATGTGATCTTGCAGGACTAGGAAAGTATGACATTGCTATCACAAACCCTGCCCTCTGGAACAGCATCTCCCTCACAGATATGGACAGTGCCCTCTTTCCTGAGGTGTAGGAAGGACTTTAAGATGTGGGGTTAACATGTTTGTGGAGGCCTTATTGTAGTTTTTTGTTGTTGTTATGGTTGTTTTAGCCTGAGTTGCCCTTTTTATGTTTTAAACTGTTTTTAGGATTTTGTAAGTGACCCAGAATCTGTTCAAGTAGGTGGCCATAACAATTTTAAAGAAATAATAAAAAATGGAACTCTACCATTATAGAGTATAATAATAGAATCTTAAAACCTTAACAGAGATTCTCTCTCCCTTCTCTTATACCAATCAGAATCAAGCTAGGGCAATCTTGATTTTTTTTCCTTATTCCTTTCTCTCTATTTGGGCTAAGCTAATATTTAGATAACAGTAATTGAATTCCTTCTTCAAGGCCATCTCTACACAATTCTATACAACTAATTGTTTTTCTTTATATTTAAACCAGGATTGGGGGGGGGGGAATCCTCTGTAGTATTTTCTTCAAACCAGTAACATTAATTTGGAAGTTTTTTATCTTGTCCCATTATACAGCAGCCCACTGCCATCTTGGAATTTGTCTAAGGCGCTGGATTTTGAGGAAAATAGTTCCTTTTTAATTAAATTCTTAGTAGTAACATTGTGATTCGACAGCTCTGTAATTTGTCTTTCTCAAAGTTAATATTTGCATTTTAATATTTAAAATTAGGAAGGATTCTTCATGTTTTTAAGTAAGTTTGATTTTTTTTTAAAATCTCTGGTGACATTGCTCTATTTCCCAAGGAGGGAGAAAAGTGCTTGTTTTTTTGTATATTTACCACAGCACAGGGTGTGATAGCCCTCTCCTTCTGACACATCAGCAGTAAGAGCTAGGATACCAGATGATGCTACTTTAGAAGGTAATGACAACAGGATTTATCAAGCCACTACCCTAAAGCAGAAGATAGAACCAGGCTGAGAAAACCCAAAGGCATTCTGACACAGGAGATTTGAGACTGTGAGCTTTCTATTCTATGTACTCGTTATTAATATTCTTAGGAAAAGGATTGAAAAGAAAAAATTAAGGTTCTGAAATGAAAGGAAAATAATGCTTGGCTGAAATTTTTCAGAAGACTGTTCTGAATGGTATTTGAAAATTAATGATGGCATTCTAAACAGCTTCATTGTAATGCATTTCATTTCTTGTAATTATTTTAATGACATTATGTTGGCTAAAATTTTAATTGAATTCCAAAATAATTATTAATAAAATTTAAAAGAAAAAAAGACAAAAGTGTCACAATAAAGAGTGCATCTCACCTCTTTTTTCTGTATGAATACCTTTTCATGTTCTGTTGTTCTTTTTGCTATTATTATTGATCTGATAGAAACACGGAGACAAAGAGGTTACTGGGAATATTACAAAAGTAGAAAGAAACACTTTTATTATCAGGAAGAATTTTACAAGCATTTTATACGTGCTAAGCTAATGTAATCCTACAGAATAACCTTATAAATGTCAATTATAGTGGAATACAAAGAATGAAACAGAACTAAATTATACATTGTTCAGTGGCTCATCCTTTCACACAAAATGTTATTGCTGAAGAATTATAAAATCACTACAGCCATATAAAAAAGGATCTAGGATTAAAAGTTTGGTTAAATATTTAAAATCTGTAAACTTGTTAAATAGTACAGTGATGAGAGAAAGTCTGTTAACACATCCGAACCAACTATGATCCTGCAACCCTAGGATCTATAAATGAGACGAGACCTTCATGTAGACTATCTTATTACATAAAGAGATTCTGGTTAAAAACCAAACCACAATACCATGTCATGATCTACTGAACACTCTATGCCAATACTCATTTTCTTTGAGTCTGCTCTTCATGACACAGGTTTGTGAAAGTGAATGATATTTTGATCGAGAGAGACTCTCAGAACTTGAAAAATAGTTGTCAATGCTCATCAGAATGGGAAGCTCACAAAATTACCGTCAATGGTCCGATAAAAAAGTGTAAAAATGGAGAAAATGCACACTGTGATTAATTCCCAGTAATAGTTATCCAACAAAATTCACAAGAGCAAGGCATGTAATGTTCCAAAAGGCTGCAAAGAATGCCAGGTTAACAGCAAAGGATTCACAGGTCATTCCTCCATAGCCTGATGCCAGCAGTCATAAATTTACCATACGCAAAACACTGAACAAAAGTAATTTACAGGAGGATATCAAGGAGGAAATCGCTACTATCAGAAAGCACATCGCTGCCCATTTTAAGTCTAAAAAAGACTTTTGCAATGAAAACCTGATTCTGCAGTATGGTCAGACCAGTTGAAAGTAAAAGTTTTATGCATTAAAGAGAAACATGGTATTAGGAGAGAATCAAACCTTGCATTCCAACAAAAGAACTTAACTCCAGCTTTGGAGCATAGCAGTGGAAATGGTATGGTTGCAGCTGCTTTGCAGCCTCAGGATCCAGAGACTTTGCTCTCATTGAGGGAACAATGAATTCATTGAGGGAACAATATAATTTACTAGCCAATTCTACAGGAGGATGTCAGGGTATCTGTCTGTGAGTTGAATTTTAAATGAATTGGACTCACGCCACACAACAATAATCCTAAACAGAACAAGTAATAGAACGGCTAAAGTAGAAGAATTCTGTATTTTGAATTGGCTGAAACAAAGCCCTGGATTTAATCCAATGAAACATCATGGCATAATCAGAAGCAAATAGTTCATGCGAGAGAGCCCAAAGATATCAATAGATTAAAGCAATTCTGTAAGAAAGACTGAGCCAAAATAAATACTTGCCTGTTGATGTGCAGATCTGATTATCTGGGACAGAAAATGTTAGGTGGAATCAATGCAACCAAAGTGCCACTAGTTATGTATTCTAATACTTTATATACTTTCAATGTGTTCACAAAAAGTATAACGCAGAACATTGTTTTCATGCTGTTTGTTTAACCAGAATCTCTTTATCTATTAACAGAACTCAGGTAAAGCTGAGATCTCAGTGTAAGTCATAGTACTACACGATAGTTCTAGAGTTTATAAATATCTAATTAATCTGTGTTTCACTGGAAAAGTTCCAGAACAGCATCATCAAATGAAATGTTTAAAAACTATACATCCACTATGTTTTCAAAATAAAAAAAAATCAACTAGGTTTTTATTTTAATTTGTCTCTCCAAATTTTATATGTTGTAAGTATGTACTAAAACTAATATGTAACACCCAATTTCAAATTTGCTTCACTGAGCCAGAATGTCTCAGTAGAGTAGAGTAGAGTGGAGTGGAGTGGAGTGGAGTGGAGTGGAGTAGAGTAGAGTAGAGTAGAGTAGAGTAGAGTAGAGTAGAGTAGAGTAGAGTAGAGTAGAGTAGAGTAGAGTAGAGTAGAGTAGAGCAGAGCAGAGAAGAGCAGAGTAGAATATGGAAGGGACCTTGGAGGTCTTCTAGTCCAGCCCCATGCTCAAGCAGGACAAGTGACTGTCTAGCCTCTTCTTAAAAAACTCCTGTGATGGAGCGCCCACGATTTCTGGAGGCAAGCTGTTCCACTGGTTAATTGTCCTCACTGTCAAGAAGTTTCTCCTTAATTCCAGGTTGCTTCTCTCTTTGATCAGTTTCTAACCATTGTTTCTTGTCCCTGCCCTCTGGTGCTTTGGTGAATAACGTGACCCCCTCTTCTTTGTGGAAGC
Organism: Crotalus tigris; assembly: GCF_016545835.1. Taxonomy (NCBI): domain Eukaryota; kingdom Metazoa; phylum Chordata; class Lepidosauria; order Squamata; family Viperidae; genus Crotalus; species Crotalus tigris. The sequence continues at coordinate 843,366 of NW_024097214.1, read as the reverse complement.
CCCTCAAATACTGGAATACTGCTATCATGCCTCCCCTATTTCTTTTCTTTAGACTAGCCAAAGCCAAGTCCCGCAGCCGTTCTTCGTATGTTTTAGTCTCCAGGTCTTTGATCATCTTAGTTGCTCTTCTCTGGATTTTTTCCAAACTCTCAACATCTAGAGCACAAATGCTCCTGGCTCATGGCATAGATAGAAGCCAAAAGAGGACATACAGAATAAATGCTCTCAGTAGCACATAACTATTTAGATATGAGTGTTTTGTACTTCCACTTATGACACAATGCTAATTGGCACTACTCCTGAGAAAAGGACAAAAACAAAACCTGATGCACAAATATTTTCTGGGTTCTTATCCTCTCTTAAAACCACAAATTATAAATCAATGCACTTTCACTTACCTGCTCATATCATTATTAGAGCCCAAGGGACCAAAGTTCTTGATTCCTTAAAAAAAAGGATACAATAAACATAACTCAGTTGGCCACCCTGCACATTGGTGATATTTTAAAGGAGCATTGGTTGTCTCACACATTTTACTGATGTATTCTTTCAGTTCTTAGTAATTAGCCTAGAAAAGAAAGCTTTTCAAAAAAGAATTCAGTTCTTGATGCAAACCAGTAACTCATGTCCAATAAAAAGAAGCAATTTTGTTCGATCTGCTGATAATGAAAAAAAGAACCCTGCTGGGGAAAAAAAAAATAGACAGGAGGTACAAATGATTTCAGATACTATTGTTGAAAACCTGGGATGCTTGAAGATCAGACCTTGCTAAAAAGGGCTACTGATTCAGAAACAAGACTTCTTTTTCGAGCCCATTTTCCTTTTCCTCACTTCCACCCATATACTAGCTTCTTCTCATTGACAGCTACCTCCTACCTTTTCCTCACTTCTATGGTTTTTTTTTCTTTTTCTGCTGCTTCTGCTGAATTCAGTGTGAGATCAATTTGTGCATATAAGAATGATTGTTATCTATAGATGAGAGATTAATTATGTTTGTAGAGACATAGACATTTTAGTTCTTTTTGGACAATGGCTTCTGATATATAGATACATATATGCAAAAGTGCATAAACTTGTATGACAGATATGCTTTAATATTAAAAATTGCTCAGAATTAAATTTTATATATTTAAAATAGTACCAAAGATCAAAAGGCACTGTTACTCTTTTTCAGGCTAACACATTTTATTTAAAGGCATATATCTTTGTGAACTACACAACTTTAGATGCAACAAAATTTACTGAAGCTTGTAACTTTCAACAGCGTTGTTTGAGAAGGTCCCACCGGATACCTTTTAATTTTTAGTCAACATAGACTAGCATAACTCTCTTCCTCCAAAATATTACCAAGAAATTGAAATCATATCTTTTGGGGGGGGAAGTATTTATCAAAACGGGAACAGGATTACCTAGACATCAAAACATTTTTGCCAATAAAAAATTCAAATATTTAATTCAAATATTTTATTCCAAAAATTTTATTCCAAGAATAAAATACTTGGGGGCCAGTGGACACATTTTAAATTTTGACAACCCATTAGAATGATAAATATGATCAACAGCAAAAATCCGACTTTTTTATTCACTTGATTTATAACCTGCCTTTTGTCTAAGAGACAAAGAGTAGTATTATATAATGCATTCTCCTGTAATTTTCTCTTACTATCACTACCCTATAAGATAGGTGAGACTGAGAGGGAATAACTGGCTCAAAGTCACCCAGCAAGCTTCCCCTTTCCAGGAAGGATTAGAAACTGTGTCTCCCTGATCCTAGTCCAATCCCGTCTCACGAAAAAGCAAATTAATGAGCATCCTTTCCGCTACTCTCTCTAGCCCACATATAGGTAAGTACCCTTAGGTGTGTGTGAGGTGCAGCACAGGTTGGGTACATTAGAGGTATGGCATGGGTCAAGGAGGGTGCACCAGCGGTGTGTGAGTGGCTGGCGTGAGCATAGCAGGGAAGATTGCAAATGGCGATCTTATGAACACCAGGCACTGCAAGCAATCCTAAGTGCGAACCTGTTGCCAAGTGCCCAGATCACAATCGTATGACCGCAGGTGGTGGGAAGGCCGGAATTCCGAGGACCGTTCATAACCACCATTCATTCAGCATCGCCGTAATTGAATGAATGATTGTAGGTTGAGAACTATCTGTGTTGTCATTAACTTTTCCTTTTTTTAAGTTAAAGGAATCTAAAAAAAATAATTAGATGAAGCACAAACTTGCTGACAGTCAAAAGTGATGTATACAGGCAGCAACATAAGAATCATCTTGCCTAGTTCAAATAAAAAATAATATACCTCCTTTCTTATTCTTTCGCAAATAAAAAGTAATAAACTTCATGGCTAGTCCCTACAGTACTAGCATCAGGACTGCAGGCCAGATTCAAAGTGAAAAAGAAAGCCCAAAAGAGGCAATGTCAGACCACGTGCATTTTTACTAGGAAAACTGCATGAATGTGTCTGTGAAGTTATTGGAAATTGAGGCTGACTTGAAAGAAATACTACTTTTTAATAAAGTTTATAGGATACTTGCTACTATTAAAATGCAGTAGAGTTAGACAATGCTTTGATTTGATTTGAAAAAGGTCCTGGAATACATGAAAGAATCTTCCTCTCAGCAACCATTCAACCGTGAAAAAATGCAGCTCCTTTAAGGAGTTGCAGAAAGATGCTAGATCCACATGCATCCTTCCAAACAACCTCTTCCAAACTGAATCTGCATTCCAATTAAGTTAAGAGGGATAGTTAAGATGACAGAAGTCATTTTAGATGTAGAAATAGAAAATTTAGAGATGGAATATACCAGTGTGGGGTAGTATTTAAGCTGCTGATTATGGATTTACATCCTCACTAAATGGCTGGGCAAGACACTGCCTTTCAACCTCGCATTCTTCATTTGGTAACAATTGTGTGGAAAAATTAAACAATGAATTGCAGTTCTTGAAGAAAAGATAGCATAAAAAAAACAAATAAGTTAATTTAGATAAGATGTTGAGATCATTTGGACTAGTAATTGTTATCTAGAAATAATAATAATAATGATGATGATGATGATGATGATGTTGGAAGGGACCTTGGAGGTCATCTAGTCCAACCCCCTGCTTGGGCAGGAAACCCTATACCATTTCAGACAAATGGCTGTCCAGTCTCTTCTTGAAATCTTTCAGTGTTAGAGCATTCACCGCTTCCAGAGGCAGGTTGTTCCACAGGTTAATTGTTCTAACTGCCAAGAAGTTTCTCCTTAGTTGTAGGTTGCTTCTCTCCTTGATTAGTTTCCATCCGTTGCTTCTTGTCCTGCCTTCAGGTGCTTTGGAGAATAGCTTGACTCCTTCTTCTCTGTGGCAGCCTCCAATCCCCTAATCATCTTTGTTGCTCTTCTCTGTACTCTTTCTAGAGTCTCAACATCTTTTTTACATCATGGTGACCAAAACTGGATGCAGTATTCCGAGTGTGGCCTTACCAAGGCATCGTAAAGTGGTATTAATACACATGATCTTGCTCTATCCCTGTTAATGCAGCCTACCACTGTGTTGGCTTTTTTGGCAGCTGCAGCACACTGCTGACTCATATTTAGGTGATTATCCACTAGGACTGAGATCCCTCTGACAGTCACTAACATTGAGCAAGGTACCACCTATACTATACCTGTACATTTGGTTTTTCTTGCCTAAATGTAGAACCTTACTTTTTTCACCATTGAATTTCATTTTGTTAGATAGCGCCCAGTGTTCAAGTCTTCCAGATCCTCCTGTATCTTAAGCCTATCTTCTGGAGTGTTAGCTATTCCTGCCAGCTTGGTGTCATCTGCAAATTTGACGAATTCCCCATCTATCCCCTCGTCCAAATCGTTGATGAAGATGTTGAAGAGCACTGGGCCCAAAACAGCACTGGGGCACCCCACTACACACTTCCCTCCATGTAGATGCGGTTCCATTGAGGACCACACGCTGAGTACAGATGGTCAGCCAGATACTAATCCATCCAGTGGTGATGCTGTCTAACCCACATTTTTCTATCTTAACAAGTAGTAGGTTGTAATCTACTTTATCAAATGCCTTACAGAAGTCCAAGTAAATTATATCCACAGCATTCCTCTGGTCCACTAATTTTGTCACTTGGTCAAAGAATGCAATAAGATTTGTCTGGCATAACCTGTTTTTGACAAACCCATGTTGGCTTTTAGTAATGACTTTGTTTGTCTCTAGGTGTTCGCTGATTCGTTGTTTGATTATCTTTTCCAGAATCTTCCCAGGTATTGAGGTCAGGCTGATAGCTCTGTAATTTCCTGGATCCATTTTTTGAAAATGGGAACTACATCAGTTCTTTTCCAGTCCTCTGGTAGTTCCCCAGTGCTCCAGGATCTTTGAAAAATATAGTTCAGTGGTTCTGAGATCACATCTGCCAGCTCCTTGAGAACCTTGGGGTGTAATCCATCTGGTCCTGGTGATTTGAACTCATCTAGGCTGGACAGGTGCTCACTTAACATTTTCTTGCCTATCTTAACTTGTGTTTCTAGTTTATCTTAATCCACTGGACAGATAACTTTAAGATAATAACTCATTTTAATCTACTCAAATATAGCAAAGAAAGTAAATGCATAAGAGAATTTTAAGAGGGAAAATACTGTAGAAGGGTTAAAAATACAACAACTGGAGATCATTTTTATAAACTAACAAGGGCAAGTGACAGACCCTGAATTATAACATATCAAATGTTTACCAGTATGAAATGTCAAGGCAAGGTTGTAAATAAAAAAATATTGATAACTAAAGTACAAAGATAAATATACCATTCACATTTTTAGAAAGTTTCAAATCCGTCATTTAATATTCCATTTAGATTTTAACTTATTTCACTGCGATATATATTTATTCACTACTATTACTTACCATTTCTTGGCATTTCAGATGAAGGGATGAGATCAAACTTTAAGGATCCGGTGGCATAATCCTGAATACTTTATTCAATGCATTTGAAAGAACAAAACAATTAATGTTTTGTTAAGGAAAGAAGTATTGACAGTAAAGCATGATATTGAATTTAATCTTCATTTTATATATTGTATATCAACAGATTTAATACTGGCATTTAATCATTAATAGAGTTATAGCAGGGGTGTCAAACTCGCAACGTCATGTGACGTGTCATGACTTTTGTTCCATTGCTGGCAATGGGGTGTGTACGGTTTCGCCATGATGCATCCGGGCCTTGGGCCGGCAGTTTGACACCCCTGGGTTATAGGTATGCCATAGATTTAAAAGATAAAACCCTTTATATAGATAACAATATTCCACATTTTAATTTGAGTTAATATCACATGTATTGTAATAATTGCAAACAAGTTTGAATTTATAACAGCTTTAAATTTGGCTTAAAAACACTTATCTGCAGTTCAGAGATTACTTCTTAAAGAAACAGGTTAAATATGATCCTGACTTGTTTTTCCACATGTATGGAGAAGTGAAATGGTAAAACAGGACCCCTAGTGGACATTCTAAATCATTTAAGTTATAAATTAAGCTTAGAATGGAATATGAATGCAACCAATACTACTGCATCATATAGTTTAGGATGGTATTTCTAATTCTCAATATCCAGCATGCAAAATTCCAATTGCTTTACTAGTTTATTTCATTGCCTCACTTTAAATATTATTTTTCTGCAAGAACTTACTTATGGTAATTTGCTACTGCAGCAGAAGAGTGAATTTTAAGACTCTTTTCTTTTCCTTGCTTAAGCAGTTCTTTGTATTTCTCTTGCTCCAGTCTCTGAACTCCCTAGGATAAAACAATTATTACAATTATTTATCTTTAAGAGCTTAATAAACTTGATACTTAAAATTCATATTTTAAGCATACCCTTTTGTACTGTGCTTGAGATTTCATTCTATAAAACAGGGGAAATCATTTTATCTACTTCCTACCCACCAATGTCAATGTAGGAACCAGGCAACCCGACTGCTAGACACTCCAGCCTCAAGCTGCTGTTTTTGAATGTGGGTCTCCCTGTCTAAGACATGACTGTAGACGAGAAGACAAAGTAGCATGTGTTTCTGAGACCTAGCTGGATGAATGAAAGCTCCCCCTTCCTGAGATTCCTTCAGCAAAGTTCTGCACTTGGCATCACTCCCAACTCCAAGGCAGAGGAGTTGGCATGTACCCGAAGATCTTTGGCATTGTGATAAACACTATTCTACAGGTTTAGCAGATATGATGTTAGGATTGTGAGGCAGGGCCAAAGAGGACTGAGAATTGGAACTAGCCTATACTGTAGTCAATGGGGCCACAATTACAGAGGGTTTCGGAGGAAACAGATTATCTGGATCCAGGTTATCTATCTGCAGACTTGGGCATGGGATGGAAATTGCAATGGCTGTTCGTAAAGAGACTTGGATGTATGGAACTAAACTATCCTTATCCTCTTGTTGTGGGGAAAATGGGAGTCAGGACAACAACCCTGTAGTGATACATTACCACCAAAGCCCAATGATGGATACAAAAGTCCTGTCCTAAGGTCTGGTAACTGTCAAGAGTTTGGCTGGGGAAAAAAAAAGCTGGGAATCAATTCAAACAAGATACAGTAGATATTAATGCTAAGACTGTAATGTATTTTATTCTTGAGGACTGTGCTTCCCCAGATACAACAGGCTTACAGATGGGGTTCTCCTGGACTCATCGCTCCTGCTTGAGGAATGAGGAAGTCAAAGCCAGGAAGTCTCTATTCAACTTTGGCTGGTATGCCGGTTGCACTGAGGTTACATGCCTGAAAATACTATAATTTGCTCTGTAGAAGCCCTGGCTCACTAGTCATGATACTGCTATGTCACACCACTACTTTGGGAGCTGAACTGCAATGTATTTCTGAGTACAATTTATAAAATGCTGATATGGCCCAGGGCTTAGGCATCTAAGACACCATCATTTCTGTATTGATTCTGCCTGTCCAGTCAGACAGGCAGCACCTACTAAATGTCCTCACCTATCAGAAGTTATTGTAAGAGGGGAACTAATGGTGGATGTTCAAGGCATCAATAGAAAAAGATAGTTAATATTTGTAATAACAAATGGCTAGATTGGAAAAAGGTAATCGATCATTAGTCAACGGAAAAGCACTGTCTTATGAGTCCTGAAAATAAATGCCTAAATCTGATTAAGTAATAACCGATTTACTTAAGCAAGAATAAAAAAATTATTTTCTGCAAGTTGTTCTCTTTTGGTCTAGCCTACTTTGCAAGACTGTTGGTGCAGGGAAAATAGGCGGAGTGAGCATTATGCATGCCACTTTGAATTACGCAAAATAAAGGTGGATGTAAAAAGTATATAAATGTAACAAATAAATAAAATAAAAATTATTTAACATTGATCGACAACACTGTTAAAAGTTCCTAAATATTTATTGCCGTATAAATTTGACATAGTTGGTTGCAATAAGCAATTAATATGTTAAGAAAGTATCAACCATCTAGACCAAAGGTAGTCAACCTTGGCTCTTTTATGACTCGTGGACTTCAACTCCCAGAATTCCTGGCTCAGGAATTCTGGGAGTTGAAGTCCACGAGTCATAAAAAAGCCAAGGTTGATTACCCCTGATCTAGACTAACCTTAATCAGAAAGATTTAGCAAATGTATATACATCTGAGTGTACCTGCATTAGTGTGTCTGCGCACATATGTATACAAAAAACCACACATGTAAAAGATTAAATTGGACTATTTCCTTAAATAAGCACCGCAGTATTAATACTGCCAATATAATTATGGATTCACTGCTAGGCATGAACAGAATGTCAGCAGCTTCTCACAAAGATCCAAACAATTGAGCCACTTGGAACATACTCATACACCCCTCCCCCTCCCCACACACAAAATCAGTTACAAAAATGAATGGCCCAAAATCACACTTACAAAAATGAGAGACCAAAGCCAAGAAAAACAAAGTACAAAATACTTTGTCATGGCAAGAAATATTAGTTTAGCGGTGCTTGGAAGTGTCTCAAAATTCTACACTGAATAAGTATTACATGTATTCTTCCAATTCTTACACTGAACACAGAAACTATAAATTTTAATATAATTCAATCAATTTAACATACATTCTGCCTGAAACAAACTGCTTTCGCATTACTGAATCAAGTTCCATATTCAAATATTTTGTAGTAATGTATCTGCTATGAAGGATGATTTAAAATGCAACTTTATATATCTGCAGACTTGCCTCTTCCACTGTATAATGAGGTTTCCTTAGACACCTTCCAGACTCCAAAGAAGCAGCTTCTAATGAATGTCTGCGGGTAATATGCCTCCATGGCCGCAAATCCTCTTGAAGCACATTATGACTTTTCTTGTTACTGTTTTTGGAAGTAAAGTCATCTCTGATAGAAAAAAATAATAAAAATAAATCTGCATTTCTATTTGGATAACAACATGTCGTTTTGAAAAAGGTACGTATTTGAGGATTGCTAAAGAAGCATTATTCTTATTTATATTATTTCAGTCACAATAATTCAAGCTACTGGTATTTTGCGCATAAAAAAATGTCGGAGAAAGCATAATTAATTATAGCCCACCTTCCTGAGATTTCACACATTTCCCTGATTATTCAATTAATGTTAAATAGCCAAATGTACAAAGAGTTGAAGTTGAATTCTATATAATTTAGAAGCAAATTTCCTGTAGTATTTAATCTGTATTGATAAATGAAAACTTCCTGCAAGACAAGTTTATGTCTCATATATAATGTTCAACAATGTTTGTAAGAATATGCATTAATTCTTCTTGCATCCTACATTGAGGATGAAGATAAAGCCACATTGATCTAGTGGTTAATGCACCAGGCTAGAAAGCAGGAGACTGAGTTCAAGTCCTGCCTTAGCCATGAAAGCCAGTTGGGTGTCTTTGGCCAATCACTGTCTCTCAATCCAGCCCACCTCAGAGTTGTTGTTATTGGGAAAATAGGAGGAAATGTATTGGCTATATTCATCGCTTGAGTTGTTTGTGTAGACACACACACATACACACACACATATATCCATCCATATCCAAGTAGCATGGTGGCCTAGAGGTGAAGCGGCAGAAGTTTCTCTATCAGGGCATAAAGAGAAAATATCTGCTGCAAACTCCATGTAGGCATCAGGAAGGGCATCTGGCCAGTAAATGCTCAGCTCCATTCAGTCACCCTGACTCCACCCTAAATAAGAGGGATTAAGGGTCATACAAAAGAGAATAATATATATATATATATATATAGAGAGAGAATTTTATATATATATATATATATATATATATATATATATAGAGAGAGAGAGAGAGAGAGAGAGAGAGAGAGAGAGAGAAAACACACACACACACACACACACACACACACATATTTGTTCTGTTATATATATTATTTTAGTAATTTTTATTATTTTTGCAAACAACCCAAAGTGGCAAATATATAAAATACATCTGTGTGCATGTGCGTGTGTATAAACAGAACACTGCATCTTGAAACTTAGTAAAGACTTCTGAGTCTTTTATTCCTCAAAGTTCTACTTAATAAATAAAATATTCACCTCCATAAAGGAATGTATATTAGGAAATATCTATTTTTCTTCTCATTTTTAAAACAACGATCACACTTTTAACATTAAATTAGAACAAGGTTGCAGTGCAACGAGTGCAAAATGCTTGAGATTACTATCAATCCCAATGGAAAGTAAGTATTTAGGTAGCTGGTTAGAAAATGTTTTCTAAACTGCAATACTAATTTCAGGAATGAAAGAAATGATATACTAGTATATTATTAGCAATATACCAATGGCACTGATATATTATTGGCAATATACCAATGGCACCAGTAAGTCCATACTTGAAATACTGTGTCCAGTTTTGGCCATCATAATACAAAAGAGCTTCAGACTTTAGAAAGAGTGCAGAGAAGAGCAACAAAGATGATTAGGGAATTAGAGACTAAACTGTATGGTGAACAGTTGCAGGAACTGGGAATATCTAATCTGATGAAGAGAAGGACTAGGAATGACAGGGTAGCAGTCTTCCAATATTTAATTGGCTGTCACAGAGAGGAGGGGATAAACCTATTCTCCAAAGCACTTGAGGGCAAGATAAGAAGTAATGGATGGAAGCTAATAAAGAGAGAACCAACTTAGAATTAAGGACAAATTACCTGTCAATAAAAACAATTAATCAGTGGAATGGCAGAAGTTGTGAGTGCTCCATTACTGGAGGTTTTTTAAGAAGAGATTAGACAGCCATTTGTCCGGAATGATACAGGGTCTCCTGCTTGAGCAGGGATTAGACTAGAAGCTCTCCAAGGACCCTTCCTACTCTATTATTCTGTATTTTGTAATATGCCACATTTTTGTACAATGCTAGGTTCAACACTAATTATTTATGTTACAGTAGACAGAGAAAAAACTCCAAAGGGGAGTACTGTAATGACCCCGTGTTCTAAGAATTTAATTGTCTGTTGGCCACCAGAGAAAATTAAAAGTTTTACCTCATATAAGTCACTGGAATACGAGAGTCAGATGCTACATCTGGATGAATACAGGTACCATAACTTGCTTTTTTATCTATGGAAAAGATAGATTCATCACAACTAATTCCAAAACAATAGTATTCATTTTAATCTTATATGGCTGTACTCCAAAGAATTATTCAAGTCTGCCATATCAAACACATAGCAAAACTCATCCTCACTGGCAGATGTATTGGCTAAGAATATTTATATGATGCAATCCAATGCCAACAACTGACTTATAAGGAAACTGCAGCGTTCTAGAACACTTTTCATCAATTGATTAAAAACAAAAAAATATAAGGAATACATACTATAGCATGGAAGAACTGGAAAAGCTCAATATATACAAAGCACATATGGGAAGGAAGTGGTAAAAGAAACGTCCGTAACTATTTAAGAATATTCAGTGTAGACCCAATACCTATAAGCAATGGCCTACAATGTATAAGAGTAAATTACATCTTAGTGCAAGTAAAATAATAGCACAAACTAATTTAAAGGAATTATAACATGAGCTTCTTCTTAATCAAAATCAGCATATATTTTTTTCAATTTATAATATGCCATATAAGAGTTAAGTACTTCACCAAACAAAAATAATTACAACTATTGCAAAGGAAAATGAATACACCTATTAGAATAGTAGGATCTGAAATATAGCCAGAGTATCTATTGACTTACCAAAGTTACACATCTGCATCTCACAGTTAGGTTGCATCTGCTTATCAGCCAAGGCATCAGAAGCATTTGAAAAAAACTTGAAAATATTTGCATTAGTGTTACTCTAGTTATGTCAAACGAACAAAGGCCCTCAGCCACAAAATCTTGGTGGTCTTAAACTATATAGGTGTGATTAATAGGGACATCAGAGACTTCTCCCCTTAAGATCCACTAATTCATTCTCTAGAAGAATAACATACTTGCTTTACCTAAGTAATGTAGACCAATACTCTCTGAGCTGCCACCAAAAAGCATTACATATAGAAGAATGTTGCTTTCCTGTTCAACTCTTAATGAAAGCTTTTTCCCACTCACTAACGTTCATTTCTCATGCATTCATTCAGCAGCTCTATAGTCAGTCTTAAGGATCAGCAAGAAGAGTACTTGTTTGCTTTCTCTGTTTATTCTGAAGAAGCAAGAGGAAACAGAAGAAGATACCTTTGCCCAGAGTTTGCTTTGCTGCTTGTGAAATATGGCAGAGGTAGTTAAGATAGTAACGCTAAGACTGAGGACACAGGCTGACATCAATTCCCAGATACAAAAGTTCACTTGGTGACATTGGGCCTCTATTTCTCACCCAACTATTTTGACTGGGATGTACTGGAGAAAATATGTATGTTAGCTTGAATAGCTTACAACTTCTGGAAATGATACATTCCATTCTCTCTCTAATTTAATCATGTTGCTATTCCAGAAGACAAAAGATCACAGACCCAAGGATTTAATTTGCAAACAAAATGTTTGCACTTTATTTTTATCTTTTCAAAAGGCACACAAACCTCTTTTGTGGTTTCAGCATATTGATCTCCAACTTGAAAATATTTAGCTGTTAAGTGGGATGGTAGCTTAATCAGACTGACAATTCCTTGAGTGAATATACCAAAAATATCTGGAAAAAGTTAAAAGTATTAAGCTTATAGTCAGAAATGCTGACCTTCAAAGCAAAACATCATATTTATAAACAAAATGACTCCCGCGTTCATTTGATTCAACTTTGGCAAATGTAAGAAGAATATTTGGAATAAAATTCATGCAGCATGATTTTTTTATTCTGAATATTATTCTTACATTTGCCAAAATTCATAGGTAGGTCCAGCAATGTCTGCAGCAAACTTTGAGACCCAAAAACATACATAGGGTGATGTCATTGACTTGTCTTATTGTACTGGCAGGATGCATTTGATATGATACCATTTAGCACTTTCCTGTTTATAAACATTGTATTGACTTAAGAGATATATTTATGAAAGTTCCTGTTTTATTCTAACATTCTACAATCTATTGAAAGTACTAATGTTGGGGGGGGGGATTGTTTTCTATCTTGGTTCAAATGTGATATTCATTTTATTTATTCATTCATGGTACATATATAACACCAAATTCCCAAAATGATTCAAAATACTGAATTACTATCTTTTTATTAAATCCATCTCATCTACAGTTATATAAAAAAATATCCTAACTGTGGGGATCTTCAAAAATTCATTATAAAATTAAATCATGAGCAATGGCTGCTGCTACTTATTGTTAAAAGTCCTTCAGTAAGGATTTGGACTAGCAGATACTTGCTTGTTTTAGAACAGGCTTTTTATTATATTGCTTTATAGTAATTCAACACTTTACTCCCCCTGTTCCACTTCCATATACCAGATAAGACAACCTCCCCATATGGACATTATTTTTAATAAATTTTCTTTTTGTTCTAATTAAATTATGTATCAGTTTCCTATGATTATATAGCAATGTTCCTTACCTGCAGTAAAGCAGCCTTATGGCTTTAGATGTTAATAAATTAGCTGTTTCGAGTTCAAAACTGTTCACATATTTCCAAAAGTGTTATAGCATTGTTGCAAGCACTCAGGAAATGTTCTAAGTTTGAAACAGCGTTGTTTTGAACTTGAAACATTTCTAAGATGATTAGGCAGCAATAAGTTTAATGAGTTGAACATTCTTACTTTTAGGTCAAAACAGTTTTCATAATTGTTAATTATTACAATTTAGATTAAAATCCTTTCAAATATTTATGAAGTTATATTTCAGTCATGAGAAACATCACAGAAAGTAGACATTACCAAGTTTTTGTCTTTTTGTTTGCTCCTGATCAGGCTCTTCTACATAGGACTGAGAACTAAGGAGAAAAATAAATCTCTTTAAGGAACAGTAGTGCTGACTAAAGAACTGGTTCACAAAACTATAAATTAAATGCTCATATTTTTAAAAATTCTCTACATCAATAACTGGGACATTATATGATCTATGATATTCATAAAATAATTCATTAATAGTTTGTAACAAAAAGAATTATGTGCATGTTTAAATCACATGACTTTTTCCAAAATATTTGCTCTGAGATTGGCAGTACTATCCTGGGAGTTGAAATGCTGTAATCGTTCATTCATTCATTCATTCATTCATTCATTCATTCATTCATTCAATTAATCTTTATGCTGCCATTTCCCTGTAAGTTAACTCTGGGCAGCTTACAGATTATAAAATGAATAGAAAAATAGGTACGATATATTTCTCGATGTGGGCCCCTTCCTTTGGATTATCTTCTCTGCAGAGATTAGGCTGGCCCCAACTTTGACACTCTGAAACTCTGGTTTTGCCAATAAGCCTGGGGAACCCAGAGTGGGATGGAGCCAATCAAGTAGCTCATGTGATTTCTTGTTGTCACCAGGAGGGTTGGAAATTATAGTTGTTATTTTTTTAATATTGGTTTTTTTTATTGTTTTATAAGCCTTCCAGAGTCACGGAGAGTCATATACACTCTTCTAAATAAATGAATATTATAATATTAAAACAAATGAATATATTAAAACTTGCAGATTAAAATGTAAAAAATTATATAAAATCCAAAATTAAGAGACAATGGACAGAAAAGAGGTCCTCTTATCACTGTTAACTACTTCCAGTGGTGAGCACCCCAAGCCAAGTTTTAATACCCCTCTGGGAGGCCAAAATGATGGGAGCAGTTCTCCAGTGGTGGAATATTCCACAGGGATGAGGCCATCCTGAATCCACATAAACATGTCTTTCCCTCCTCCTCTCCCCACAACCTCATCCCAATTTAAATCTTACCTCAGTTTAGTAACTCTATGCATTTGATGAAGTGAGTTGCAGCTTATAAACTTGTATACCTTTTAATAAAATTGTTAGCTGGAAAAGGTGCTACCAAGACCCTCTGTTTGGGGACCTCACCATCCCGCCAGAATTTTCCAATTCTGTGAATCCATCCACAAAGAGGGAATTTAATAAGGATCTAAGAACCAGTTTGGTCTAGTGCAGGGGTCTTCAAACTTGGCTCTTTTATGGCCTGTGGACTTCAACTCCCAGAATTCCTTAGCCATAAAAGGGCCAAGTTTGAAGACCCCTGGTCTAGTGATTATTAAGGCATCAGGCTAGAAACCAGGAGGTGTAGTCCCAGCTCAAGCATCAAAGCCAGCTGGGTGACTTGGGGGCGGGAAGAATATTAGGTATTTTCGCCACCTTATTTATACAATTAAAGAAAGCGGGGTAAAAATAAATAATAACTGCAAAACAAATATATGAAGGAAAAGTGAATGAGTCGAGAGGAAAGGAAGACCCAGTAAGTCAAGGCTAAAGGGAGCTGACGTGACGCCCACTTTAACTCTAGCTCGGGCTATCATGCAGGAGGCGTTCAGATCCTTTCCCGCTTACGTTGAGTCTCTCTCGATTCACGCCAAAGCCTATAAAATCTTCTGAGCAGCACCATGGAAGTAATTTGCCTTTACCTTGTTCCGGGAAGCTTTTCGATTGCCCGGACTAGCCTACAGCCCTGAAATGATTTCGTGCTCACCTGTGATATCGTCTCTTCCGCGGTCGAGGTAAAGAAGGCTCCACATCCCGGTGACAAGAGGAAGGTGAGAATACCCAAGAACGCAGAGTCTCACAGACCCACTTGTACATAGGCCTCAGCCTCCACGGCCAGGCCGGAACTACGTCACAGATGACGCGTACTAAATAATAGAAGCCCTTCCCTTATCACCGAGAGAGGCCCTTTTTAAACATTCCTCTCGGTCCGCGCAGTTGGAGTAGCTGGACTCAAGAATGGCCTCGTTCTAGCAATTCGGACGGAGCTTCGCTTCGGTTTACTTCGCCGACATCAGGCAAGCAATCAGGCACCCTCAGCGTGACTTCCTAAAGTCCTAGAACAAAACCAAACGCATTCTGGTTCAATATAACTCGTCTTGGCTTCCAAACTCTGATTTTCTGATTTGTGGTTTATGAGTCTATATGCATTAAGCTATTATTTGAAATGTCATGATTAAACATTGGTTTAACGTAAATCATGTCTTTAAGTGTCTGTTCTTCTGGGCGACTCTTAATGCTTAGAGCGGAATCGTAGGTTAAGCAGATCCGATCCTGCTCACCTTGACTCACTCGTTCATTTATTAATAAAGGGGTGGCCTACAACCAATAAAACAGCGAACCAACAGTAATAAAATTAAACGCTTTTCCTGAGATTAGTCCAGGTGCAGCTGTGTGTCTCTAGACAAAGAACTATCAAGTACAGGCAGAGCACGACACCTCAGGTTTTAATATCCTATAAAGTAGCGTTTCTCAACCTCACCAATTTTTAATACTCAGCGTTGAAGTCCCTACATCTTAAAAGTTGCCGATGTTGAGAAAGGGTGCTATAGAGAATAGTGGTGCACCGACCAAGCTTCTGTATGTACTCTTTGTACAGGAAGTTTCGCCATTTACTTAATCTATGGAAGGAAGGAGAAACTGTGTCACTCGCCCGAGTGTGAGTTGTCAGTTCAAAGGCCGTTGCCTTTAGTTCCTGCTCCTCTTGGTGTCCCTTATGAGCGGCGGCGATGCGGTCATTGGTGGGCTTCTTGCTGGTCCTGGCAGCAGCCACGTCGGGCCTTTATTTGCTAACTGCCTGGTTGCCTGGAGGGCCGCGCGGGGGAAGCGGGTGAGTTGGCTGTCTCTTCTTTATTTCGGGCTCGCTGTCATGCCGGGCGCTCGTGTCCCGAAGCGACCAAGCGAGTTTTGGTTTAGCGGCAGTCAGGCAGTTGAGTTCTGCAAGCTATCTTAGCTCCCGGTGGATCTCAACTTTCAAAGGCCGAAGATCTGGATTTTTGCTGAAAATGGCTAATGACGTTGAGAGCCGACTGGAAAATACATCGCCATCGAAATTTTGCAGACGCGGCAATGGTGCTGCTGAGGACTCCGAAGTTGTTATGAAACCTAATCGCAATAGCGCGTTTATCTACAGTGATTTGACGACCCTGCTTTGAACGACGCTGTTGTTTGTCGAAAGGCGATTGAGTGATTGCAGTACATTATATCCTTCTGCTTTGTATGTAGGCATTAGATTTCCTCTAAGCTGATTTTAAAATGCTTTTAGCATAGTTTATTCAATTTTAAGGTATCTTAATTTGATTTATCCAGCAAGGGTTGTCCTTTGTATTATAGTTTGAGATGTCATATATGTATGAATCTTGCTCCCTCACCTGGCCCATAACATTCTATGGGAGGAGAGTAGTTGCATAATAAGAATTAGGTTTAGAAACACACCATAAAGTATTTCTAAGGATCCTCAGTAATTATTTCAGATACCTATTCTTGCTCTACCTACTACCGGTAAGAGCAAGTTTCTCCTATAGAAGCACTGAATAAAAACAGCATATCTACTTACCAACCAACATCTTTCCTAAGTAATTTAAAAGGAATAGGTCAAGTCCAGCAAAGCAATAAATATAGAATGAAATAATCTTGGTGTTTTGTTTACTTTCTCTGAGAAAATCAAGAACATTTCCTACAGTAGTTTCTGTAGGATTTTTTTTCTTCGATTCAATTGTATCTGATTCTTGGAGATTATCTGGAATTTCTTTCTTTTCCTCTGAAGTATATGTCACTTTTTTTCTTCATAGGTCATCTTTTTCTTTCATATGTTATTTTTTTCTCTAAACTATATGACTTCTCTTAGGAAAAAACGTTCAGCATAGCACCATTTAGGCATACTGATACTCTAAGAATTTAAAAAAGAATAATGCAAACAAATTTGCTAAATTTAAATGCCATTCAATTTGCAGTGATTCTGGGGGTATAGAAAATATTGTAAAAAATCTAATATAAGAAAGAACATTAAACAAAAAGGAACGAAGATGGCAAAGATATCTAACCCACATAGGAACAAACAAGAAGGGCTTCATGCTTGCCAGAAGCCTGGACAAAGAGCCATGACTTGAGAGCCTTTCAAGTCAACATATAATAAATTCATTATCACAAAACACATGATGTCTATTAACTTTGATGTTTTTAAAAGGCTTCTAGATCAGTGGTTCTCAACCTTTCTAATGCCGCGACCCCATAATACAGTTCCCCATGTTGTGGTGATCCCCAACCACTTATACATCACCAAATGCCAGGGGTGTGGCCAAAGAAAAGGGGGAAAAATGGCGGACAGCCTTGTTTGGCGACCCCCGTGAAATGGTCGTTCGACCCCAAATGGAGTCCCGACCCACAGGTTGAGAATCACTGTTCTAGATAGACTCCTGGATAATTATTCTATCAAAAGCTGTTGGTAATAAAGATTCAGCGTTATATCTTGATTGGGTGTAGCATGTCTTCATATACCAGTACCAGGAGAACAGTAGTGTGAGAGAACTATCTCCTGCTTCCAAGAATACCAAAAATGTCTAATTGGCCACTGTAAGGAAGAAAATGCCGGACTAAGATGAAGATGGTCTCAACCAATAGAGCTGTTCTTATAAGTATTGGGGTTTATTGAAATGAAACAATATATGGCATGACTAATTATACAGCCACAGTTAAAGGAAACACATTGTTTAAAGGTACAGTATAACTTTTGTTGTATGGACATCACAAATGTACAGAGCTTTTATTTTTTACATTTAAATTATAGTAAGGGTCTCATAAATTCCTTAGATGATTTGGAGACAAACTTTTAGTTTTTTTAATGAAGGATGCAAGGAGGTGGGGGGGAAGATAGTTATGAAAGATGATTGGAAATTTTGCTCTTTATGGTAAACATTACTAGGATAATTCAACTGGAATTTTGGTCCATTTTCAAGTTTATGAAGCTTAATATCTATTGCTTGATTTTCTATTAGTTTGAGCAACTGTATTTCAGTGATTGTATACTTCCAATAGAGAGCCATTTTGGTATAATGGTTAAGTCATCAGTCTAGAACTTAGAAGAGTGAGTTTTAGTCCTATCTTAGGCATAAAGCCAGTTGGGTGACTTGGGCTGGTCATATTTGTCAATCCTAGGAAGGAGGCAATGGCAAATCACTTCTGAAAAAAATCTTGCCAAAAAAACTGCAGGAACTTGTCCAGGCAGTCTCTTGAGAATCGGACATGATTGAATGGAAGGAAAAGAAATACTTGTAATAATGTTAATAGCTGTTTGTTTCCAACACAAAACCCAGTCTCCTATCTTTTTTTTTATAGTCCTGCAGATGTTGTTATTGTTAAAGATATATTTGTCTTGTCGGAACTAAAATAGTACAAAATGTTAATATTTTGTTTTTAAGATGACTTTTGATTTGATGTTTCCTTTTAACCTCATTTTAAAAAACAACTATTATAAACATGTTAAGTAGCAAAAAAAACCAAATACCAATATTTGTAAAATTAAACTGATTTATTTTCTTGAGAGAGCTCCATGTTGCAATAAACCTGTTCATCTTCAAGGCTAATCTCATAATTATCCTCTGTTCCTTCTTTTAATCCAATCATTTTGCAACTAAACTAATTATGTTCTTTCTTTATCAGGTCATTAAAATTCCCCTCAGATCTAGAGGAACTACAAGAACTTGCAGAGTTTCTACAGTACTACAATAAAGAGCACCATGCATACGTGATTCTGCTTTTCTGTAGTGCTTACCTGTACAAACAAACCTTTGCCATACCAGGCTCTAGCTTTCTGGTATGTATATATGTCATAAAAGTCATAGATTGGTTTTGCAGCATGTTGCAAAAAAATTATTGCCATACCTATATTGTTAGATATAAAATTTATCCTTCCATAACATATACTTGCTGCTATTTTTATGGAACCTTTTCATGAACATATGTAGAAATATGAATATTATTTTGTCCATTCATAGGAAAACCCCTTCAGAATATAATATGTAGATGTGTGAGAGAATATTGTCCTGGGAGCCCTGAGTTTTTATTGTGATTTTTAGGAGGTGCTGTTTTTATTGCCTTGTGAATTGTCCAGGGTTGTGATTACAATATAGACAGCCGTATCAGTCTTATAAATAAATGTTCCATCTTGCTGAAAAGTCAGAGTATATATTTTATATTATATATTTTATAAGTGTACTTTTTAAGCAATCAGGATATACTAAACTCAATGAATCATCTGTCAGAAGGTGGTAAGGTTAAAAAGTAGATACTAGTCATAGTATTTCCAGCCAGCATGCACAAAAGAGACAAAGAAGCAAGCTTTCTTTGTAGCATCTGTTGCCACAGAGCAGAATTTCAGATGAATCATAAAAATAATTATTCCTTCTCCTCATCACCATGACTTCAATTTAAGTTATGTTTATTGGGGTTCATTAAAAATGGTTCATTATTCTTTAATTCTGAATTATTTCTACTGTTCCATTTACCATTTCAACCTGATGTGAGTTTTTTGAGTTACTGGGAGGTAGAAATGGAGGACAACCAGATCATTTTATTGAGGAACAGTAGAAAAATTCTTGGTGGACAGTTGTATAATAGCATATTGAGGCTCATAATATAGTATACTGTATTATATTAAGAGTAGCAAACATCTGTGTTTTATACCCAGTTTATGGATTTGGCAGAGACATCATTGACCACTGCTATTAATAGTATGAAGTAAATGGACCAGGCAAGGCTGTTCTTACATTCTTATGGTTCATAAAGCCCTTAATGCTTTCCCCACAGTTTTTAATAGACTGGATCATTATCTAGTTTTGCTCTAACAGAACATCCTTGCTGGGGCTCTCTTTGGACCATGGATAGGACTTCTGTTATGTTCTACTCTGACTTCTGTGGGTGCTACTTGTTGTTATGGACTATCCAGAATTTTTGGGAAAAACTTTGTTATGTACTATTTTCCTGATAAAGTCACCATGCTTCAGAGGAAGGTAAGAAAAAGCTAATTACAATTAAATTTTATTTAGTAATAGATAAGAATTGTATATAATAGAATTCAACTGTATATGGCTGCACCTAAAATATCTCAATTTCAATTTCTGGCATTGCAAAAAAAACTCTTATCTGAAAACTTGAAGACCTGCTCCTAGTCAGTATACAAAATTTGAAGCTAGATGACCCAGTAATCTAGCTTGGCAGAAGACATCTTGCCATGCTTCTGTGATCATATTCTAGCCGACAAAGTTTACTGCTAGCGATTTAACATGCACTGACTGAAGTTCTAAAATATTCCTTCATGAGC
Organism: Crotalus tigris; assembly: GCF_016545835.1. Taxonomy (NCBI): domain Eukaryota; kingdom Metazoa; phylum Chordata; class Lepidosauria; order Squamata; family Viperidae; genus Crotalus; species Crotalus tigris. Next base: position 822,693 of record NW_024097214.1, on the reverse strand, counting down.
TTGTTACATAGTTTTATAAGATTTTAACCATCCATGTTATAAAGTTATTAGTAATCCAAATTAGAAGAATAAAAAAATGATTGAGAGCATAGGGCCACAAATTTGTCTTCTGTAGGCACTTCTTCAACTCAAACTTGTTTTGTGCAATTATCTACATAAGCCAGGAAAAGATGCAATTTCTTTAGAATAGAATATCTTTACTGTCTTTGTGTATCTCACAATGAAATTAAGTGCTGTCCACAGTGCACACTACAAACAGGTAAAAAGCACAAGTAAAACATACATTATATGCACACATCCTTCACATTCTATTCACCATTGCACTGGCCCTAATATTGCACTTCAAGGTTGCACTATATGTAGTATTTAATGTGGTTACAGCCCTGGATAAAAACTATGTTTCCGCCTATTTGTCTTCGTTTTATTATCCTGTACCATCTGCCAGATGGTAATAGTTCAAAAAAAGAATGTCAAGGATGAATCTTTAAGAATGTTTTGAGCTTTCCTAAGACCGCAGGAACTGTATAGTTTGTCCAGAGGGGAAGAGAGGGCAGCCAATAATCTTCTGCGCAATAATAATGACTTTAAAAAGTGTGCAGTAAAATTGCTGCATAGACCTATAGTAAATGCTTTTTGCTAGTATGGGCCTATACCTAATCAATAGAACACAAACAAGAATACCATGGTAACTATATCTTCCACCAGCAAACTGTTTCTTTACTTTGTTTATGTCAGTGGAAAATGTGTGCTAGTCTTAGCTCCTAACTAGTAGCCCACATTTGGAAGGACTCCTTCCAGTCATAAATGGGTCCAAGCTGCAGAAAAAAACTCTGCTTTTTAAAGACAGAAGGAAGTTTTCGGGCATTCTTCCTCCCTTCACTGTCTTTCCTCAGGCTCCTCAGATTTCAAAGGAGAAGGGAGAATTATCAGAAATACAGTATTCTTCCCTCGTCCCCATTCTCTTGTGGACGCATTCCTTAAAAGAACAGAAGAGATGATAAATAATAAGTTGATTAATTGAATATTATTTAGAACATGTTTGTATTACAGTACTATATAACCTTTGGGAGAAAAAAGCAGGTGTGGAAGAAAGCAGTTTGATCATGTCTGGTTTTTATCTTTTTTGGTGGGGCTTCCTTTGACAGGTAGAAGAAAATAGACATTCCTTGTTCTTCTTCTTGTTATTTCTGAGACTGCTCCCCATGACTCCAAACTGGTTTCTGAATCTTGCATCTCCAGTCTTGAACATCCATGTAACTCAGTTTTTCTTCTCTGTTCTCATAGGTAAGAACAAAAGCATATTTACATCCATATTGTTTAGTATTTTATTTGGTCTTTCTTCACTTTTGCATTATGCTTGCTTCTCATTATTTCTATTATTCAAATTCAGTGATTTTTTTTTTTGCTTGCAGTACATGTGGAATAATGGTATGGATGTTTGTAAGTAAATGGTGTGAATGGAAGAGATGGATGAATCAATGAGCCCATCTTCTCTCAAGTTTCTGGAGCTATAAACTTTTAGTGTTCTTTGAGATAAAGCATGAACTGAACTGATTCTTGAAGAAGAGGTGGGAAGCATTTCTGCCTGGCTATGGCAGCTTTTCACAAATGCAGATAGCAACCTCAGCTTCAATGAACACACATTGGATTTCTTTTATATGTGTCCATTAGGCTGCAGAAAGCAAATACATAATTTACAAATCACATAGCAAGAACATATTTTTGCTAGGATTCCCTTATATTTTGCCAGAAAGTGCTAACAGAAAAACACTGATTTTTTTTGTTGAGTATATTACTTCTTATTGTGAGAATTGAAAAGTATCTCCAATTTAATGCCATAATTTCAACAATTCTTAAAGTGATTAATAAAGAAAAACTTCATCAGTACCATTTTTATAATGGTACTGATGAATTTTATACCATTTTATACCATTTTTATAATGTGATTTAAGATGTTAAACCAGGTTGAACAAACTGTAAATCTATCTATCTATCTATCTATCTATCTATCTATCTATCTATCTATCTATCTATCTATCTATCTATCTATCTATCTCCAGGTAAGCAGAAGTTTCCACCTTGTTCATGTGTAGAGAACATCTATACATCAAACTTGCAAATTCTTTATTTTCTCCAATGGCATTTGTAAATTTATGCTTTTTCTCCTCCTTTGATGCTCATATCTAGTCCCCTCCATTTGTATAGTCAAGCCTTTTTTTCTGTTTGCAAGGTAGAATTTATAAGAGTTTGTGAAATGTATACATTTTTCTAATCTTAGAATTATCCTCTTTCACTTACAGGATTGACTCCCTATAATTTTATCTGTGTCCAGACAGGCTCAGTACTTTCACAGATATCTTCCTTGGATAACATTTTATCCTGGAGTAACTTATTCAAGATGTTGGCTATAGCCACGATGGCATTAATCCCTGGGACTCTTATTAAGAAATTCAGTCAGAAACGTCTCAGTTTAGACAAAAGTGAACAGAAAATTTACCTGCTGAATGGAAGAAAATACAACTGAATAGACTATCCCTAAATGTGGAATTCTATTTAAGGGAGAATTGGAAAATAGGTATTTTGAATCAGCAGTTCTGTTGTCATTGAACTTTGGACTTCTTATTGCTGTTTTAGGCATCTTCTTTTGCTAATGTATAAAGATGAGTCTTTTAAAATACTGTTTTTTAAAAAGAGCTGAAACTAGTGTGTCCCATTTTATAAAATTACTGGTGATCCAGTTCATCCAGAAGTCAGAATTTGAGGGACCAAATGGACCTGCATCTATTGATTTGAGGAAATCTAAATCCTAGCATCACTGAGGAAGCCTGAAATTGCTTGCCAGATGAACAGCATTTGTTTTGCACATGAAGCAGTTACAGTGTTGTATTTGGGCCAGATATTGATTTATTTAAATAATGCCAATGATGAATTGTGTTTCCTCCCAATGTGAGGAATGCAGTGAAGTTTTGTATTATTTCCTTTCACCAGTTGAAACATCACAGAGAAGAAAAATGATATAGAGGGAGCTACAGTCACGCAGGAATGGCTTGCCTCTTATCTTTCTGAGCATTAAATTTTTTAATAAGTATTTTATGATTTCTTGTATAAGGTAACATGAAATGTCTGCGGGGTATAGAAGACTTCAGATTAAGTCTGAGGAAATTTTCATTCTAGCAGTATGGAAAATTGCATTTTTCATTTTTCAAAGTAAAATTATATTAAGCAAAAAATATACTTTGAATATAATAATTGAAATTGTTATATTGTTTACTCAGTCCAGTTTTCATAGTTGTGAAAATCCTCTTATAATATGGCACTTGTTCTTAATCCAAGTGTTAGTTAATGCCATTTTCCCCTGAATTTCCTATTTGAAAATGGCCTTGGTCTTGCTTGTCTCTGCATCAAGCTGCAGCTTCTTCAGAATTCAGGAAAGAGCCTTGTTTGGTCCTTTTTATACTACAACAAAGAAATGGATAGAAGACAAGGTGTTAATGAAAGTATTAAGGGGTTGTTGTTTTTTTGCCTGATGTCTGCAGTGATGCAAGTTTGCCATTTTAGAAATCAACGCAAGCAGAAAGTTCAGTATCAATTACTGGACTTTCTGTGAATATTTCCCTAATTTATTTGAGGTGGTCTTTGCTATACTCTAAACCAGAAGTGGGGAACAATGGCCCTTTTATGACTTATGGACTTCAACTCCCACAACTTTATAACTTGTACTTCCTTGGCTGGCTCAGGAATTCTGGGAGTTGAAGTCCACAAGTTATAAAGGGGCCATTGTTCCCCACATCTGCTCCAAAAAAAGGTCACATTGTATTAAATGTATCAGTCTTAGCAAACTTCTTAGGATGGTTGCTGTTGATTCTTTGTACATGTGGTATGCCAAGAAAACAGTAATAAAAGCTGATCTGAAGAATACACTGTGGCAAGTTATAACTGATTATCTGGTTTGCATCAGCAGGAGCAGCAATTCTATCTTAAGCACTATATTTTTTTTTCAATAATACTTCTTGTCATCATGAAAATCGTAATGTTTATTTTCACAGACATTACATATTTATCAGATAAATGGTAGTGAAATGACTTTATGAAGTGCCATATGAGTCTGTATAGCTCTAACCAGGTCTTGATCAGCTCCTATCTTTCAATTGTGCACATTAAATAATGAAGAAAAAGCACTGCTTGACTTTGTTTCAAACTGCTCATCTTTTCCTTCAAGCAAGAAACAGTAGGCTGGCATGCAGGAGGCTTAATTTAGCTCCAGCTATATTATGTTGTAAGGCTGGCACTTTTATACTCAGGAGATAGCAATAATAGGCTGATGTTAGAATAAGTACTCCTTAACACAGGATATAGAGAGGAATATATTCACATTCATGTTGTCCTTTAGTAGCAAAGGACATAACTAAATTGAATTGAAAGCTGAAAATGTCAAATCCTGCAATAAAGTAGCACTTATACAGAATAAGTTATATTGTATTACATTTCCTCCACCCAAAACAATCAGCAAACCACCTCCTTATAGTTTGAAACCTATAACTACTGTTCAGAAAAAAAGGATGATTTTTGAATACACACAGATACGCCTTTGAGTCATACATTTATGTTCAATATTGAAGCTGAAAACATAATGAGGTACACTGGCTTTTTATTCCATGCATCTATTTGATAGTCATTTGTTCCCAATTGTTATACACTGTTCAATACAAAAAGAAATCACGTTTGCCTCAAAGTAGAGAGAAAAGACAGCACAGAAGATAAAATTATAATTTTATATGACATATAAACATAATAATTTTCACTAACCATTAGCCAACGTATCGATTGTACCGTAACTGGACCCAGGAAGTAAGAATAGAGTGTACGAATCATGAAAATACGCCAAAGAAGGCTTTTCAATCAAAAGCTATCTCTGGTTTGCATTGCTTATTCTTATGCTTCGCCACTGTTAACCCCTTAATCAGGTAGTTACAATATTGTAATGCCCTTGCACAGAACAATCATAACACAGCAAGAAAAGTCACACTAATTCACACATGGCAATACTGTGTCATAAACTAAATGAAATGATTTATGGCTTTTGGTTTGAAAAATTTAAGAACTAAATCTAGATTCTGCTATTCCTTTGTAGTCTAAGATTCTATCAAAGAACTAATACAATAACAGTACTATTTCCCTTTCTTATTACAAAATTGCATCATTTCTTGTGCTAGCTGGTTCTATGAATTCAATATAATATGTGAAAAAATATCTTGGCTCCCTTTTCTTCCAGCAAACAGACCTCTTGCTTCCCAGGAGAAAGGAGAGTTAATATTCTGTTTCCTACTATCTATTCCCATAGTTCTGAACATTTTTCTTAATATTTAATGCTGTGAACTAATGCTCCAGAAATCAAAATAGTACTTTTCTATTGGGGCGATAGAATACAGCAAGCTTTTTAAAATGCCCAAATTTACCTGAGAATTGTTTCCATGTTTAAAAGAAATGTTTAATTTTCACATTTGAGAGAAAGCTTTAAAAAGGTAACCAGCATATACTAGAAAATCAACTATGTATGTTGGATCAATATTTAAAGTGGAATTTGTCAACATCCAAAGTTTAGAGTTAATTATTCTATCATTCTTGAAACAAAACATGCATACATCTGTTGTAATAATAGAACAAGCAACATCTCTGCTTAGAGTCAGGTTACATCACTGTTGAATATAACTATTGCCTATGTACCTAACTTTATAACAGAAGGAGAACTTGTTGTATTGACTGTTTTCCCACAGTGATCATAATATGTAGCCCAGCTGTCAGTTTAACTATTGTCAACAATAACACTGCTTAATTTGGATCCCCTTGCAATTGTGAGACTATATTTATTAAGACATAAGACATTTTTAATTTGTGCTTTAGGGAATGCTTTGAAGTTAGAACTGATATATAGTACAATTGAACTGGGAAAAGTAGGATTGCACTTATGATTAAAATTTCAGTTTCAAAACTTTTTCTACTTGTTTACAGCTGAACAAACTATTTTAGGTATAATTTGATAAAAATGTATTTAGAAGAATCCTTTTATTGTATTTAATAACAAACCATGGATTTCTAGCCATTTGGAATGTTTGTAAATTGATCAATAACAAATATTAAGACACATCCAAAATATCTGCTAGATATTACATTCTTAGAACCCCCCAAATTCATTTTGCTTCTTAAACCAGTGTCTCCTAATAAGTAGAGCTCTTTGGGTATGAGCAAGTTAAAACACTTTTTTTTTTTCCAGTGTGATGAGATACACAGGCTACACATTAGCAGGAGAGTGTAAGACTGAAAATTTTACTGGATATGTATCCTAATTATTTCTTGAATCACAAAATAAGTCTCTTGAAGAATTGCATTGTGCAGCAGGTCAGTGCAAATACCAAAAAAGAAACAACCAGTATCTACCGGACCCAAGAAAGATAATTAAATTGGACACATTCTGCATTAATGTAGAGACTTATTCTGGGGAAAAACTACTTTATTGGTAAAAGACATGCTTTGCATGCATAAGATTCCAGGCTCAATATCTGCAATTAAAAAATTACAAGAAAATCCTTCATTTAGGATCCCAGTTAATTTTTGCCTGCCAAATTGATAGTTCTACACTACTGTATTCTTTTTCCAGGGTAGCAGGGTATTAGAATGGAACTTCTCATAGAAGAAATATTGGGGTAAAGTTAGCACTGAGATAATAATCCCAAGTGCTTTGTATTGGAAAAAAGCATGCAGCATTTTGTCAATCCTGACACTCTTATTTTGCCATTTTTTTAAAAAGGAACGTTCTTTTCCAAATTCAGAGCTATCCATGGGCTGTTAAAACTCCAACCTGAAGCCATAGGGAGAACATGTCTTTATTGCTAACACTACTTGCAAAACAGATACTTGTTTGGAGATTATCCTCATAATGCAGACACAAAGTGCTGATAAGAGTGTTTATGAAAGAGTGAACCTAAATAGAGAAAGGACAGTGTGATAGTTGTTCCTGTCAGTTTTTAAAAATGCTTAGATTAAACATCAAATAATGTTTCTGAATTAGGGATTTTCCATGGACTTGGTAGATGCTGCAATCTTCCTAGATAGTTTGGCCCATATGTAATTGGAATGGCATTAATGGGGAATGTAGTATCAACAGCATATTAAGTCTCCCTAAAAAAGTAGTTCCTCCTTGGGGAAATAGGCAGAGAATGCACAAAAACCAATTTTGTTCAGAACACACAAAACTCGGTTCAATTCTGATATAAAGCTTGAGGAATCTTATTTTAGCAGGAGATGCCAGTTCAAGTGAACAGGTCTGAATTATTTCATATTTCAATCTGACAATATCTCACAGTGTTATGGATTGCAAGAGGGAACCTAATGCATGCTGAAGCATCATATGATTTATTTCTTATATACTTACACTCATGGCAAATGCAATTTTTTTTATCAGACTATGCCATGTTTATTTTCCATAGGTTGCTGCAATTGAGTAAAATCAGTGTGGCCTATATAAGATTATTAAATTGCATTATACATAGAGCACTTTGGTTACTATTCCTCCTGGGATATAATCCACAACATAGCTGAAGTACATGCTGCAGTACAACAAGCCCTATCATTAATCTATAGAAATTATAATAAATAATAAAATAATTTATGATTCATGTAGTCCAGCTACAGAATTTTAAAGTATGGAATAATTTAACTCATACAATACTGTTCTTTAATATTAGTAAAGAATTTTCCTACATTTTGTCACTAGGCTATTAATGTTTTTTAAAAAATCATATCAAATCAAATGTAAACAAACAGCAGCACAATATCAACCCATGCTTGCCTTTCATTCTGCAGATGAAGTGAATGGTGTAATTGATACTCACTTAAATCCTGCTACTCACGCCAAAGGCCTTTCTTTCTTAATGTCATTCTTTAGCCAACATGATGGAAGGAAGCATTGAAACTTAATGATTAACACTTTGATTCGAAAACCGGACTTTAGTGTTACGAATTTTGCTCTTCTTGAACATTTTAATTATAGGAAATAGAATGAATGGTAAACCATATTTGTAAAAAAGAAAGAAGGATATCAGTCCAGAATCCACAATATAAATATGACTTAATATTCCTTCAAGCCCAACACAAAGAACATTTTCACGAATTGTCATTTTTTAAAAAAAGTTATGTAACTTTCCATCAAGCTTAATAAGTGACCAGTTCTCTCCTATTAAAACCGTATCACTGAAACAGTAGGAAGACAAATTGTGTGGCCTAGCTGGACTATCCCCCAGCTGTAGAGGGAACAGTTCTAATTTTTTCCTTCAGGATATATAAAATATATCTTCCATGGCTTGTAAGTTCTTCAGCATTAATTTGATACATGTATTTTTAATTGAAGGAACCAAATAAAAGGCAACATATAAAGAGAACAAGCTAACAGAACAAAACAGTATGTGCATCTATCCATCAATCTTTCAATCTGTCCTCACAGTAGTATGATAATATAAATGCTGGAGAGAAGCTGTAAATGTAGTTGTAAGATTTTGCAGTGAACTAATAAAATAAATTTTAAAATGAAAACAATTAGTTTCCATTTTCTTATGCTGAGGAACAGCATCTCAGATACTTTTTCCTTGGAATGTGAATACTTTATGTTGAAAAAGTTACACTGGTTGTACAAATGACTTTTTGCTCATAGATTATCTCATGCACTGTTTTAGTGAAATCAATGAAATTGCTGTGTTTTTAAACCGTCAGCCCTTCAGAGCCACATGGCCAAGTAATAACAAATTCTATTCTGTCTACATATGCTCCCTTAAAATTCAAAATGATTCTTTTTCAGATTTCTTTCTATTTTTGTAATGAATTATTTTCCCTATGGACAGTGATCATCTTATTCAGTAAAAAGTGTTAAAATGCCAAAAATATGATACAATAGTTCAATTATTCAATAAAATACATCCCTGCCATTCATGATTGAAATGCTCATTGAGAAACCAATTCATCAGAACATTTCTCCGAAGATTCAAGTTATTGCAGATCATTTAGTTGATGGGGTGGAGGAGCAACTTCTCAAAGACGGAATGAAAAAGTTTTTTCTGAGTGGAATCAAAATGCCAGTTGATCGGATTAATGAGGCTAAAGGAGATTTATCATTACAAGGTTGCAGAGCTGCAGACTTTACTGGTTCTCACAGTCGCATCAGAACAGTCTTCTTCTGAAGATTCGCCACCCGAGTCTCCAAACTCCCCAGGATTCTGTATTACAAAGTAATAGAAGCAATTCAAATTATTTATTGGCATTTCAAATATACAATATTTTTATTTGACAGGTAGAGTGGTTCCCTTCCATGCAAGCTAAAAATATACACAAGCCACTGATAGAAATCACCGTTTATTTCCCCCTTCCCCCATTATCCACTATCTATTCAACACTGCTAAAAAAAACCAACCCTCTGATCATCTGGAAAAGCTGTCTGAATGTTGCAAATGACTGCAGGGAGTGGGGAAAGCTATTTCTATGAACTTCCTAAGGTTAGTTTATTTTAGGATTTAGCCAAGACATTAATAAAATCATTTAAGAAGCAGGTAGGTGATCAAGCAAAATGATTTAATTAAACATAGGCAAACGGGGGTATTCCAGATGTTGCTGAATTCTATTTCTCATAAGCCATAGCAAGTATGCTCAAGGGTGACAGATGATATAAATTTCATAGGATCACACGTAGGTCACCCCTGCATTAATTGGTTGACAGATCTGGTTACAGAACATCTAAATATTGTGTAATATCCCTAAATAGAGGAGAGACAAGGTTTCTAACCTCATAACTATGATCCTCTGGACATAATTTGCCAAGTGACATCTGTGTTTTTACCCTGCGTACAGCACTCTCCTTATCTGAAAGTCCATCAGACTGAGTAGATATCTCAATGGGGATTTCTGGAGTTTGTGACAGCATGTCATCGAACTTCTCAGCCAAACAATCTTCCCGCCTATTAGCCAGCTCATCCAGACTGTTGGAATGGTCACTGGTATTGCCCTCTTCCCCATCAGACACAGAGAGGTTCTCGGAACTAAAGGTTGAATAGGACTGGCAACTACTGATGCAACGATGTGGCCTGCAAATCCATTAATACTTGAGTCAGTTTTGATTGAAATGCTGCACACAACTGATTTTATATACTGTATATGAAAATAAAATGACAAGTAGAAAGCCAACTTTGACAATCTTAAAAAATATTGTATATATAATTTCAAAACTATTATGCATAAAAATGTAATTAATGTTCCTCTTCATGAAGAATGCACATTCTGTTTCAGTCTTTCTTCTGCTTTTTTTAATAACTGTAAACTATTCTAAATAATTTGGAAACTATCCTACAGCAAAATGCACTCTCTTTATTGTACTCTGGTATGATAGAGAATTGACAAGATGGGGTTTAGGGTAAATGAATCTAAAGAAATTCACAAATGAAAACTGCCCATTTCCTTTTGGACCTGCAGCTTGCTGCACCACTGGAAATCATTTTCAGAGACTTTCCTAAACTATGAGGAAAATTGGGAGGTTTTGGAAAGAGAGAATATTCAAATTAAATGGCTCTATGTTCAATTCTTCCATTCACAAGTACCATTCCACATTGCTCAGATGTCAGAGGATCAGGGAGGGCAATGGGGAGAGAATAGTCAGGAAGCCTCATTAAGTTAACTCATTTTAGAAACAGCTTTATCAAATGACAGCAGCAAAAAAAATAATTGCTATTTTTTCTGTCAGCAAAATAATAAGTTTATAATTATTCCTGAACATTTAGAATAGTAAACCTGAATCTTCATTTTTTATGTTATCTCAGATATCATTTAAATTTATGGAACATGCTAAATGCCACAAAAGAGGATTTTTTCTTAATGTTGAAATGGGTCTCATTAACATACACACTTTTTACCCTATTTTCTAATATATGCAACAAATTTTCCAATCCGTATACCTTAAATGCACAAAAACAATCATGTAACAGTACATGTTTTATTTTCTTACAAATAACCTTTGCTTTTTTTATCCATTTTTTCCAAATAGTGCATTTTGATATGAACAAATCTTACTCATAATCTGCTCTAAACTTTATATCCAGAGTGATACTTAGATGACAATTTTTATCTAGTGTATTTTCCTTTTTGTTGAAAAAACCTGGATACATTATCCATAATCTCCTAATTTTTTTCTTTCTCAAAATTCATTTATCTCTTTCTCCAAATTTTGTCATATCCAGCTTTTTTCCATTAAGAAAAAAAAAAAAACATTAACAGCAGTAATTCTCAGTATCTGCTAAAGTTTTGAATATACACCCTACATCTCAACATTACAGTTAATCTTAAATAAATCAATAACTATCAAATGGATGGCTGGAGAATAACCACCAGACCTATCTTTAATTTCTCTGAGGATATCAGTTCCACTGACTAGATCCAGATTTGCATAGAATGAGCATGCTCCAGGTCCCTTCCCTGAAACACTGCCATCTAGTGAGACTTAGGAAATATGCCTTTTAAATGACTGCTCCTACCTTATGGAATATACTCCCCCCAGCAATCTGGCAAGCCCCCACATTCTTAGCCCTGTGGAAGGCCATTAAAGCTTGGCTCTTTACGTAGGCATTGGAATAGAGTAGTGGACCTACAGAAAGTTGTTGTTCCTTGGGAGGTGGAGCTGGTTATTTTAGTTTTTATATGTTTTTTATACTCTTATTGCTATGAGCTGCCCAGAGTTGGATGATCATTCAAATCTATTAAAATGATAAAAAATATGATAAATGTAAATCAAGTTATATTTTTTGGAGTGTGGCCAGATACATACAACTCAAGGACCAATGTTGGTCCTCAGCCAGAAAAAAACTGTATACAATTATGTAAAACATTTTTACTATAGTATCCAAAACATTTTGAAACCGAAATATTTTGGGCCTGAATCTCTGTATATTTCTAGTTTGAAATTGGTTGCTCCAAACATCAGGTTAAAGTACTCTCTTTCAAGGTCAAACAATATTTCTAATTTGAAATGACTGAAGTTGGAAAGAGAATATTTCAAGTATTCATTCTGAATACATTTTGAATTTGAGCCATTGTGTACAACTCTGTTTTGTACTCTTATACCTGTTAGGCTCCTTCCAAATAAACTTAAAATTATGATATGAAATTCACCAAACTTTATGAGACATTCTGCAAATACTTAACAAAATATAGTTAAAAAAACAGGAAAAACGTCTATGCAAGTTACAGAAGAAAAGCTATGAAAGAGACACAAGAAAAACAAGGAACAGCTGGGAAAGTCCTATACTTATCCATAAACATTCCTTGTTTTCCTTGTGTCTTATTATTTTTATTCTTTATTCTGAGAATGTTTGTAAACTGATAAATATATCTCGGATATACATACTAGTGTGTGTGTGTGTGTGTGTGTGTGTGTGTGTGTGTGTGTGTGTGTGCACGCAGACACACAGACCCAGATCCAGACACACACACACACACACATATACACATGAACATCTTTGCAGTTATAGGCAATAATCTTTAGGTCCCCCAAAAGGATCAAAGTAGTACTTTCCAAGCGGTATCTTTTCTTAAGAGTCACTTGTACATGTACATATTGGTAGACACAGTAGAAAGATCTTTCCTGATGATTTCATCTGAACATTTTATAATGGTAAGTTTGCACATATAATAAACTGTAATTTTTATTTTCATGTCTGTCCATATCCCAGTGCTTATCAATGACATCAGTGATGTGCAAGTTTGCTGCTGAAGGAAGCAAGTGGTGTTGTATCTGCCTCTTACTTGCTCAACATCTTATGTCTGATACAATACAAACATTTGACCATATTGTTTTATCCCATATACTTTGTTTCTAAAATAGAGATGGGGAAGCAACTCTTTGGATGAAAATCTCAGCTAACATTGTCAAACTCAAAAATTTTCTTTATGCAGAAATGAAATTAAATCATATAAAGATTCCTTAAATGAATTGCTATTAAATAATTCTTAAAATGTCAGACTGGGTTGTTCTACCTCTGTCTCCGTGGAAATTCCACTTCACTATCCACTTCTCCTTCTTCTTCTTCTGAAGAATCATCACCATTCTGGTAGGCAACAAAAAGAATTGTTATTTGCCAAATAATTATAAATATGAAGATTCCAATTTAAAAGTAAGCCTCACAAATATGCAATTTTCAGGAAGAAAAATCTTTAAATTTCATTCTATTCAGCCTAAACTATAAAACCTTGAAACAGTATAATTTTACACAGTATGTATCTTCCATAAAAATAAAATTTACAGCTCTCAAAAACAAACAAAAAAAAGAAACAGTATAATTTAAGCAAACGGCATGAATGAGAAAATAGAACACAGGTAAACAAGATTATTGTTTCAAGAATTCTGAAGGCCTCACCTTCGGAATGGATCGAGTTTTACCCAGCAGTCCTGGAGTGCTTGCAAGATGAGAGGAGCCAAGAGGAGACACTGACCTGTGGCTGCTGAATTCACCTTCTTTATTCTTTGCAGGAAACTCCGAATTTGCATACGCTGAATCATACAATGGTCCTTCAGGTTGTTCTAGCCCTTGATCAAGTGATTGTTGTTGATTTGCATCATTTGCTCCCAGTCTGCACTGAGGACAGAGACTATATGTATCTGTTTGACAACATTCCCAAAAATCAGCTTTATTCTCTCCATCTTTCTTTACCTCCAGATTTCTCCTTGAATCGGCTTCCACAGCAGCAGAGATAAGATCAGGGCTAGAGCCAGACATCCTCCGTTGCGCATGATTGCTAAGAGGGCTGCGTAGGGCAGCAGCAGGACCAAAGTATCGTAGGTTGTTAGCACAACTGGCTATATCTTGTCCGTGTATATTAAGTCGAAGATAATTATCGTGATGATGGGGATGGTGGTGATGATGGTGAATTGGCTGGCCCAAGTCATCCTGTGCAGGCTGATTTTTCAAGACTCCAGTAAACTCATTGTAACTGCCTTTGCTATTTCCTCGCCGGTGGCGTGGTTTGCTGCGGTAACGTCCCTTGCTACTAAGTGTTGTCATTTTGGGACTCCCTGAGAGAGGAGAGCCGCTAGGGGCCACTTCAGTGTTGGATATGCCATCAGATCTCAATAAGTCAGGTCTGGAAAAGAATGCAAAATCATTCAAATTATAGGTAGTCTTGCTTTCCGACCATTCACTCAAAGTCATTTGAAGTTATAATGGCGCTGAAGATAAGATAAAGAGGTAAGATAACCTTTATTGTCATTTTTTTACTGTGGGCACAACGGCACATATCAAAAATGAAATTTAGTTGCCCACTCTCAAAGTGAAACACATACATGACACACACCTAAAACATACTATGTACAACATATGTATAGACCCACATCGCTACATATACATAGCAAATAAATATTAAATACTGTCCATCTTGAATATATAACGGAAGGAGGAAGCTTGAGATTTCACAATTAAACTATGACTGAATCTGGATGTTCTGCTATGGATACCACGAAGCCTCCTCCCAGAAGGTAATAAGGAAAACAGGGCATGAAGAGGATGTATAATGTCCCAGATAATCTTATGGACCCTGCTCGAGCAACACTTCTGTGCTATGTCCTGGAAGGGAGGGAGGGAGCTGCCAATGATCTTTTCAGCATTCTCACCACTCTATGCACCGCCTTCCTGTCTGAAGCAGTGATGCTTCCAAACCAGACTGTGATGCTGTATGACAGAATTCTCTTGATTGTCCCCCTGTAGAAAGTGGTCAGGACAGGGAAAGGAAGATGTGCTTTTCTCATGCAACGCAGAAAATGCATGTGCTGTTGTGCCCGCTTCATCTGGAGAATTATCACAAATGAACAAACATATGTGTCGCAGGATAATGTTGCAGGATCCAATCCGGGTTGGTCACTGAGTCATCACTAAGCATTGTCATACTTAACAATCCACTGTGGTTTGCTTAATGGATGCAGTCAGAATTGATGTCATAAGTCAGACAGAGTTGTGTGATTTTTTTTACTTTTTAATTGCATCACTTGGCAATAGAATTACCTGCGCTAATTGCAGTTGTTAAGTGAAGACTACCTGCAATATATTCAGTTTTCTTCATAAAGATCTATGGGGGAAAGTGTTGAAATTTGCATCATGATGTAAAAACCATTAGTTACATCTTGCATCAGATATCTGACACAAGGATAAAAGGATGGAGCCTGCATCATAACATTGCCCCATGGGTGTCATCATTTTAATATAATTTTGATTGGTTAAGGAAGCCTGTGGCTTTATTATTATTGCCAATGAGTCCACTTATATGTTTAGAATAAAGAAAATTAAATTGCACATATTTAATTAAAAATAAAATTATGGATATCATATAGGAAAGTTAACAACATGAGAACTAGGAATGGAGGCATAGAACCACTTGGGATGTAACCATAGATCTTTGTCCTTTGGAATGATGTCCACCGAACACTGAATTGGTTGGTTCCATCCATGCAGCCTTTAGAAAAGCAATTAAAACCTGGCTCTTTCCCCAAGCAGTTGGTTGAGATACAGTGTATTTTAGTACTGATTGCCATTTAATTATTTTAGTTTGCTTTAGTGGTGCATGTTATTTGTCTTTTCTTTTCTTTTGTATTTTTATTTAATGATTTTATACACCATCCAGAGTCATGTGGTTTGTGTTTAGTATCCATATAAGTGTTTTAAATAGCAAATAAAATGTGTTTATTTTCTCAATTTACAACATATCTTACTGTCCAAGCTTCAAGACCCCTTAATCATTTTATCTGGTTATTTGAACATATCCATTTGTGACTATTAAGTTCTTTTCAAAGCAATTAGATAGCAAACTATACATATTCATATATTACTATCTAATTTATTGCACATGTCAGCACCGCTTCAGCGATCAGAAATTGGTATTCAAAAGAATTCAGGAAATTATGAAAAGTAACCCCCTTGAATATACTATAGTTATTTGCCTCACCGTTTAGTCTGCCCCCCAGATTTGTGGGAGAGTCCTCTTCTCTTCATTAATTTTTCCATTGCATTAGCATGGATTATTGGTCTGACAGGATGACGCTTGTAAGTTCCAGGATACTTTTTTTCCACAGCTTGTTCCCGTCTAAATGTAACATTAAAAAAACCAACCTCTTAATCTTCTCTTAATCAAAGGTTATTCAAAGATTTACAAACTGCTGTGAGCAAAGTATGTTAAAGTATATACCTGGCAGTTTGGAAAAGCCTAATTATCCTATAAGGTAGGCATGTCAAACTCGCAACGTCATTTGACGTCGCGCAACATATCGGGCCAGTTTTGCCATTGCCGGCAATGGGATGGGCACAGCTTCCGTGTGATGCATCCGGCCCATGGGCCAGCAGTTTGACACCCCTGCTATAAGGCATCAAGCAAAGTTGTCAGAAATTCCAGCTATGCCTCATATCAATATGCAGTAACCCAACAGAATTATCATTTTCTGCAAATGAATACATCATTCTTATTCACAACTTTGATCAGGAGAAAAAAGTGCTTAACAAGAAGAATAAAGATTCTCCCAATTTTGGAGTCAATTACAGAATTCTTATAAAAACTAAACGTAGATGGATATATGTACTTGAGGAGCTCTTTTTCGCGAACTTCCAACTGTAACATGATGGCACTGAGTTCCATGTACAGATTATTGGCTCTTTCAAGTTTTCTTTCATAATGTTCACGAATGTCCAAGGCATGCCTAAGAAAAGGAAAGAGCTGACAGTCTCTGCTGTACCATCCTATAACCAACAGCATATACTTATGCAGCATTATTCTTAAGCACGTTAAGGGTAACTTTTAAAACAGACAAAAGTTATGAAAACATTTGAATGCTGTCAAAACAAAAACATGGTTTATTTAGAAATAGATAATAGTATTTGGTCTCTTTGTCAAAATACAAGAATTCAGGTTCACCTAGTAAAAACAATTAGCCTACAGTTCAAACCAATAAAAACTCAGTACTGACAGAGTAAATCAACCTTTCCTAATCTGACAGTCATTGGGACTACAGCACCCAGAAATTAAGGAAGTATAATCTCAACATATCTGGAAGGAACTGAATTGAAAAGGGCGGATTAAACAGTTTAGGAAGGGCGTATTTACTAATAGACAGTTGCCATGCTAATTAAATGCATCTCCCAGGTTCAGAAATTATGTATTTGAATACCAACTGCTAGAACCAGAGTTGTTTCCTTTGTGTGCCTCTTTTAGAATTTCCAGATATGACTGACTGGCACATGTGGGAAAGGTATAATGGATTCTTAATTTAAAACCAGTAATCACCTTAACATCTTAAATAAATACAGACCTGAGTTCTTCTCTTCTACGACGAATAAGTTCTTCATCTAACCGGTGTATACAAGTTCCTTCACTTTTAATCTTTTCAAAGTGCTTCTTTACTTCTTCTCTCCATTCAGCCTATTCGAGCAATTTCACATTTAGATGGTTATACCTCATAACTCAGAGCTTTGGCAATTACATCATGAAAAGTTACATTGCACTAACATATGAGAAAGAAAGCTGAGCTACACTCAACTTGTTTTTCAGCCTTGAGTTACTTATACAAAATAATAAAGGTGGGACAAAAATCTAATAAATAAATAAAATATAATCAAGATACAAAAAGTATGCATATTACAAAGAAAACAGGTAAGGAGTCCCTGAAAACATTACAAGAAGGGATCTCCCAATGAAGCTAATTGAAAGGGGGGGGAAAGCACTATTTTGCCCAGTGTATAATTAACTTGGGGAATTTACAGATTAATATCATTAGCATTAGACATATGAGGGTTACTAACATGGACCTAGAAAATGAATCTGTTATGTACTGTTAGTCTTGAATAATCAATTATACATTCAAGATATAAGTAGCAAATCTCCAAATACCAGTTGCAAGACATCAGTAATAGGAGAGAGGTATATATCTGTCTCCTGCTTATGAGCACCTCAGAGGCACCTAGTTGGCTACAATGAGAGATAAAACGCTGAATTAAAATGGACTTTGGCCTGATCCAGCAGTCTTTTCTAAAGTTCTTATGACAAGCTGACAGACGGAATCTGTTGCTATCAATAATTATTGAATTACCTGAGACTTGAAATAAGTCTCCTGAGGGGTAGCCAAAACATCAGCAGATGCTATGTCAAGGTGCATAAGCGTCTGTCGAAAAGAAGGTCGATTCCGTGGCTTGCTTTGCCTGCCAAATTAAAGAAAACAAAAGGGATACCATCCAGTAAACTAACCTTAGCCTAGTTTTTTTTCCTTTGAAAGTAAACTTACAGAAGAATATTAATTTCTATATCTATTAGATTAACCCAAAAGGGATGAATTCTAACTAAACAATATACCGTACTAAAATAACCAAACAATATATTTGCTGCTTTTCTCACTGTGTATAGTCTTTTTATGAATGGACAACTATTCTTTCTTCTTTTAACACTCTATAGTCTGCCTCTCCTTTATTCTTTTAGCATTTTTATGTTTTCTATGCCACACTAATACCTCAATATTCACAGCATTCCTACTTCATTGCTAATTTTTACTTCAAGCTACCTAAATGTACACTTTACACCTGGACATTGCTGAATGGACAGCAACAGAATAAAACATGATACATATTGGAAAAGTCAACCAGGATATTTCCATGTGCAAATTGTGGAATGTAATGCCAAATGTTAGTTTCAAATATTTGGGTTGAACTTAAAAAAATTAAATGACCCAGGACATATAGTTGAAATGTCAGGTCAATGTAAGTTAATTGTTTCAATATATTTAATTTATACAAAAAAAATAGAAAAGCTCAAAAAGGCATAAGAATCATTGTGAAAATCAAAGCAGGAAAAATGAATCCCAAAATTTCAAAGAGGAAAAAATATGTGAAATTCAGAATACAATAGTCATGGCAAAAACAGAGAATAACAACAAAGGAGTCAAATAAAATTACAGAGTGTTGTACCAGAGGCAACAGATCAGTGCAAGATATAGATCAAATTCTCTGGAATTATTGAAAGCTTCACAAGAAGAGAATATGTTGACAACTTTATATTAACAATTTTAAAAATGTTTAACATTTGAAAATAAATAAGAATACAAAGAAAATACTAGCATGAATATTTAAATGAACTCATAAGGTAAAAATATAAAATTTCCCCTGCCAGTCATGTCCAACTCTAGGAACAATGTTGATCTCTGATTCACAGCCAAAGAGCCTGCATGTCTGAAGATGCTTCTGTGGTCATGTGGCTGGCATAACTATATACCAAAGGTGCAGAGGATGCAGTTACCTTCCTAGAGAAGTGGTAACTATTTATCTACTTGCATTTACATGCTTTTGAACTTCTATGTTGACAGGAGCTGAGCAGGTAATGGAAGCTCACTCAGTCATGCAGTACTTGTTCTGCAAGAATAAATCCGTCTTGGATAAAATGAAAACTGACCACAGTAGTTCCTTAAAACAATAATCTTCAAGCAGAAACTCACATTAGGCATGCAAATGAACAAATGATGGACTAGGAAAAAAGAACAATTATACTTGGCAAAACTGAAGGGAACAGAAGGGAAAGACTATGGATAAGATGAATAGAAAGGATCAAGGAGATCACCAAAATGTTCTTAAAAAAGCTATGAATTGTGATTAGATATAGCTTAAGATGATAGCCATTTGTCCATACAGGTATTGGGCCTGATTCAATGACATTTATCTAATTGTTGACTACAGATCAATCAAATAAATCCATAAATTGAAATAAATTATATTTACTATTGCATTTTACATGGTAATTTATATAATGCATTCATTGTCAATGCTGCTAACATCGGATGTTCTTGCTTTGACAACAGATGGAAATGTAGCCATCTTTTCTCTTTCGCTTTTAGAGTTAGATGATGCTGGGAGGGGGGGATGTGGATGGGAGTCCAGTTAGTCATAACAACAATAACTCAGCTGGTGGGAATCAAGGTTATTGCAAAGAACTGATAAAGATTTGGCCGGGCTGGAGAGCTGGGGAGAAAGCCCCGGATTCAAGCTAATTGGGGAATGTGATTTATGACTGTTAATTGGAGGAGGGACTTGTGCTTTGCTACTTTGTGGGGGGGGGAGGGAATTCAGTTTTTGGCTTTAACTATGTAGTACCGATGCTTTGTTTCTCAAATAAAAAAATTCTTTAAGGTAAACAATGCCTCAAAGTTCTTTTAAAGAGTTTCATCTGTCAGAACCATGACATTCATATTAATACTCATTCTTCTCAGTTTTATACAGCCAACAAATGATTTAAAATCATATTGTTGTAATTTATGTAAAAACAAATAAGATTATATTGTTAATAATCCATTTTACTTCCAATATCCAATTTCTATCTATATTAAGATACAGCACGAGGAAGTACAATAACAATTAAATAAATTTTTACCATGATTGCTTCATAAGGATCTTGAATCCATCTGGACAAGTGGAGGGTACAGGAAGATGCAAACTATTACTACCTACACCCCAGATGATGGCTGAAGAGTCTACATCTTTATATGGAATTTCTCCAGTGAGAAGCTCCCACAAAACCACTCCAAATGACCTAATAAAAATAGAGAAAAACAGTATCACAAGCAGGAAAATAATGAAATTTTATTTATTGTCAATAACCAGCAACGTAGTTAGGGTTTATATGTTCTAGTATTGTAACTATTTTGCCTGTTGTCTATGGAGATTCTCAGTCATTCAGGTCATGGTTGTCCGAAGGTACTTTTTCGAAAGGCAATTGGACTTTCTTTGTTTTGCCTTTTGCCTTCGAAAGTCCAGTTGCCTTTCTCAAAAGTACCTTGGGACAACCGTGACTTGAATATACAAAAGCAGACTCATATATAATAAAAGCAATAAAGCCCTAAGGATCTGCCAATTAAAATTTACAGGTATAAAAACAAATTGTTAAGATACATGTTAGATTCCTTACAGCAGAATTATTTTGCAGAAAGCACAGTACAGAAAGAAAGCTTAATAAAAAATAAAATCTGCCAGCAACCACAAAACATGGAAACATAAAGTAATGATTTTTAACAGAAGTACTGAAATAGGTGAGTAGTTATAATAGTATTACTTGCCATATATCTACTTTTTCAGAAACAGGTTCATTACGAATCACTTCTGGGGCCATCCAAGCAACTGTTCCTGCAAAGGACATTTTTGTACTCTTATCGCTGAGTTCTTTAGAAGTACCAAAATCAGAAATTTTCACCGTATCATTGTGGGTAACTAATACACTGAAAAGAATAAAATACATAGGAAATCACACGAGAGATTCATAGTAATTCCACCTTTATTTCAATTTCATTTATCTCCTTATATTTTATAAACTCTGTCTACTTACTTGGGTGACTTGAGATCTCTGTGGATAATTTTATGGAGGTGTAAATAATTCATTCCGCTAGCAATTCCAGTGGACCAGTCTACAAGCAAACGAGGTGTTATCTTTCTACCTGCTCGCAACACTTCGTACAATTGTCCATGTGCACAGTATTCCATTATTATGCAGTAGCAGGGTGCCTGTGTACAAACGCCCCTAAGATAAAAAAGAACAATAGATGTTTTAAAAATCAAAATCAAAGCAATGGGGAATTAAGAAAGAAACTAATAAAGACAAGTTTCTGATTCACATTTCTACAGAATAATCAAAAGCACTTCCTAAGAAACTACTATTGCTTATTTGCCATTTGGTCAAATTACACCTAGTATATACAGAAAATTTAACAGTAAACTAGTAAATGATTTCCCTCAAGAACAAATTACATACATCCTTGAAGTGCATGAAATTGTACTGACTGCATAATGGTAAATGCTTTTTTTATGCTCAGCAATGACATTTTGATGAGAAAGAAAAAAAATAAGTTCATTATAATGAAAATTCCAAAGATTTCCTCAAAACACAGACATTTATTATTGTTCCTGGCTAGAAGTGTGCAAAATATTTCAAAAGAACAGAACACTAAGAATTGTTTGAACAACATTAGAACATTTCCGCTAAAGTTTGAAATAGTCAAGGTTTCAAGATTGGGATATTTTCATTTCAAAAAGCTTTCTGCATTTCTATTCATGAGTAATAGTCTTGTAGTGACTATTATTTAAATAATGGGGAAGCAACTATAATAGTTCTCTAAAAGATTTCAACAATATTGTTTTTAATATTTTCAACAATATTGTTATTAATTGAAAGAACTCATGCATATGCTATTGCAAACTACTTCTTACTATAGCAGAAAATCCACTTACAACAAAAGTAGTAATTCTATTGTATTACCAGATAACACTTTTTCCATTAAGAACTAAAATTCAAAGAATAAAGGAAACTTCAGTACTGTACTCTGAATGGCTTTAATCCAAATACCCATGTTTCCCCAAAAGAGGTACCAGGTCTTACTTTCGGGGGATGTCTTACTCACCTCCGGCACCAACAGCCCCACCCAGCCGGTCCATTTCTTCTGGGGCCGAAGGAGCAGCTTCATTCTGCAGCTGCATTCCAGCCTGAATTTTGCAATCAGGCATTTTTGGAAGGCCTATGTAGCCAACTACCAAGCTATGGATTCAATCCATAGCTCGGTCCTTGCAGAATCAAGCTATGGACTGAATCTATAGCTCGGTTCTCAGCTGCACAGGCCTTTAGGAAAGGCCTCTAACTGAAAAATGCAGGCCTGGCTGCAGAAGAGGCCTCAGAAGAAGTAGGCAGGCGAGGAGAGGTTTGGCTGCAAGGTAAATGGGTGCAGGATGCATAGGGCAGATCCATACACCCACCCCTGCCCTAGCTTGATTTTTAAGTGTGTGCCTCACCCCAAAACTAGGCTTATTTTTGAGGTAGGGCTTATATTAGGCCCACCCCAAAAAATCAAGCTAGGGCTTATTTTCGGGGTAGGCCTTACTTTCGGGGAAATAGGGTATGAAGACTTACAGCATTAGTTTGAAAAGGTAGCTCTAGAATCAGAATAATTCACCTACTTGAAAGCAATGATGTTTGGATGTTTCAGCTTCCTCAGGTGTTTGATATCAGTTTCACTCTGTTCTCTCACTTTCTTGATGGCCACTTCTTCTGTTCGAAATTTGCCTAAGAAAACAGCTCCTTGTGCTCCACTGCCCAACCACTGCAGCTCAGATATCTCTTCAAAAGGAACCTCCCATGTATCTGATAATAAACAAGCACAATTATTTTAATTGCAAGTAACTGCCTAATGACAAACAACAAAACAATAGCTCATCTAGTATCTTGGTAGTTTGCAGGCTTTTGAAGAACATGCAAAATGTATCTTCAAAAGATTTTGCTTCCTACATAACAATAAATGTGTAGTGGAATTCTAAAACATGATTATTTTAATTCCATATAATGGGTTTGGGGAATTGCTTAACTGAATTGATCTTGAAGCCCTGCAAAGAAATAATATTTTTAAAAACACCTCCTATCTGCATTATGCCTCCATCAGCAGCAAGGTGCATTAGACAGAAATCAGGAAAGTCTCTTCTCTACCCAAATCACAAAGTTTGAATCAGAAGACTATCCTAACTAATAAAAGAGAAGTCACTTGTGACTGAAATCCAGTTAAATCTTCAAAATGTATTTTTTATTTTTATTTTGGGGGGGGGTAATTAGAACAATGGAGTACAATTTATATGGTCATTTCATCTATATCCAGAGGGAATTTTTTTAGTCACTCTGGTCAACTGCAAGATAGAAGGACATAGAAGACCCAGATGTTTTAATGAAGATAGACAGTGAATTACAAAGAAAACTTGCTTTCTAATTTACCTTTGATTCCCAGGGAGAGGGGATTATAAAGTCCTCAAGCAGCTGGCTCCAGGAAATAAACAGTTTCCATTCATTTGAAAGCTATGAATACTATTCCAACTGTGCATTAAGCTTTTTAAAATAAATGCAGAAAGTATAATTTCTGAGTAAAGTTTCTTTCTGTTCCACTAATCTATTTATTTTATCTTAACTACAATAACAGATGCTTTGACTTAGAGAAGCTTATATGATATGATGAATTATTACATTATAACTTATCTGAGCAATAAGAAAAATGATTTTGTCAAAGTCAGGGGAGTCCATTATTTGCATGGAGTGATTCCTAACAACTATTAGCACACTGAGAGCAAAAAAGACAAACCAATAATGAATAACTAGACCAAAACAATATGTATCAGAGATGAATATCTGCTATTCTTGGAAATGTCTAAATATAAAACGTATATGATAAAATTACATATAAATATAAAATGACACATACTTCTTTTCATAATTCTGAGTTTTAAAGTGTCTGCAAATTAATAAAACTCTAGTGAATATCTTCCTTTTGCCATGAAGCTTTTGGTAGGGGCAGGGATAGGGGAATAATAAAAGATAGTTTTATTTGCAGAGTTTACCTTGTTGTTGTAGTTTGTAGTCAGTAGAATAGGCTTTTCCTATAATATTCCATACGGGCTTTAAACAGCCAAAAAGTCCTTCAAGAAATCCACCATTTCCACTTCCTGTCCTATTAAATTGAATTTTGATATCTTCAGTTCCATGGTGGTTCTGTCCACTTATATTGTTACCATTGCCCTGATGAACAGTAGTTTCTAAATCATCTTGTTCAGTTAACTGGAGCACACTATTTTCAAATTGGTCCCTGGAATCTTCACTCACACTGGTTAATACTGTTGTGGCCACTGGACTATTTATATTGTCTGGTGCATTGTTGTGAGGTAAGCCCCTTTCTCTTCCATCTTCTACGACTTCAGATGAAGGATGGACACCAGAGGGTATACGTTCCCCATGCATCCCACTGAAACTTTCATCTTCATCGAGACTCTTATTGATAATCGTTGTAGAGGAAGACCAGCTCAGGAGCTCCTGAGAACTGGTCATTGTATTGTGGGTATGCATGTGTATGGAGCAAATAGTCAGATATACTGCTTTAGAAGAAATGAATGTCCATCCTTAGTGCAGGAAGTGGCCACAGCACCTGTAACAAAACCAAGGAACAGATTACAAGAATCATACAATCAGGGAGCACCTCTGGTGAGGACATGCCAAGCTGAACTTCCTCCAAGGAGTGGGGATGGCACTGCAGCCTCTTATAAATCTGGCTATCTTCCTTCAGTGTGGCTATCCTATAAAACAGGAACTCAGAAGCAAGGCAGCACAGTGTAAGTAACATGTAAGAAATAACTTTGTGATACAGTGAGGTACTGAGGACTATGCTTAGAACATGCATCTTTTGGATTGCCCACAGATTTAAGAATTAGATTTAAGGATTTTTTTAAATATGCAATTATTTTATTTATTTACTAACTTGCTTGGCTTTCTAATAATCTCCAACCATTCAATTATCAGCAGGTTAGAAAATGAACTAAACTATGCTAATTTTGTTAAGATTACTGCCAATATTTTAAAAGAGGCATTTGGCTAGTGTACCATTTATGTATGATAGGGCATGTTTCATATACTGTCCCCGGGAAGATAAAATTCTGCCCTTACCTCTTTTAGAAGAATGTTAAAGACTTCAGCTGACTTCATGACTTTTGCCATCTTATATTCTTATGTTTATTCTTTGCCTATTTTGTTTTTGTGATTGTTAAGGTGATTCTTGATTTATGATTTTGACTTTTTTTTTTAATGTACCATGGATTATAATTATTGATACCATAGAAACTATTGAGAGTCCTTGGATTGTGGTAGGCAATAAATAGTTTAATAGATAATAATTTATTATATTAATTTGATCCAATTTACAGGTTTAAGTTTCAAAACTAAATCAACTTTCAAAAGTATCCTCTTTATAATCAGCTGCCCTATTATTATGGCTGAAGAAGCCTAAAATTTAACATTTAACATTAAATGTGTTTTTCATCAAAACCATAAATTTAAATTAATTTTATGACAACTAACATTTGGGATAGCATTTTACATTAGTTTCTCACAGCAGAGTATGCTGAGTAGGTGCATATTAATCAACAGGAATGGAAGAAAGAAACAATAATATCAGGTGCTCAGCAGAACATGCCTCGGCTTGAAGAGAAGCTAATTTCTCCAAACACTGCAAACAATCAGTTTTTATATTGTTGCCTTCTGTTCTAGATACAGTATTGAAAAGACAATCCTACTAATATTTCCAATCAGAGCAATAAACGCAGGAAAATGCTTGGTGTGGTTTCTTAAGGACAAAGAGAAGCTAGAATTATCCCCTTTAAAGTAGTTATCTGACATAGCTTCTTCAATATCTATACAGTATTACAGTAACTCTACAGTACTTTGGAGCTTATTCTTCAAGGGGTGCAATGCACTGCCCTTCCTTTCAGGGATAATTCACAATGAATTTCTACTGACCTCAATAGCTCCTACTGCAAGCAATTCCCAGAAGGGGCACCACATTTTGACCATCAATAAATAGAAATAGATTTGGATTATATATGAAGTACAATGCTAGAACGGAAGTTTACAATTCATTTTTTTTAAAGCTAACAGTGTAATGCAAAATATCTGCTGTTAAAAAGAACTGCTTGCATATGAATGAACAAATCTACCCATTAACGAAAATAGTTAAAAATCAGTTTGTTTATAAAAATGAAACATCTTAAGAAATAAATGTGTAACTCAGAACTAAACCGGATAGCATGCTTTTTCCCTCCATCCAAAACATACTGTTAAAACTGTTAATAATGTTAGATTTTAAACTGTATTAAAGGGTTCTGAAGCCATTTCACCAGACAATCAGATTACATTCTCACAAAGGAAAAGAGGGAGAGGGGAGGAGGGTAGCTTGCTGTTCTGAAATCAGTTGCAGTTATTTCTCTTAATATTCTCATGATAACCTGCATTTCAACTAATTATTAAAATTCATTCTGTTCTGTTTTAGAAATGGATAAAGATTACTGCATAATATGCAAATTGCAAATTCAATATGTCTATAATAGCTCCACAGAGAAGTAAAATACAGACTGTTGCCCAAATACAAAAATATTCTTAGCTTTAATATGTCTTCCAACATTTTTTCTAGTGTGCTGATAGACAAATCTATCCTATCTTTTGAAATGAATGATTAAAACATAATATTGGTCCATCTGCAAACACAGACCTTGAAACAAGACAGATTTTTAACCAATATACTTACAATGACAGGAACATTATACAACTATGCTCCATGTCCTCATTTAATGGAGAGTTAGCAGAGATAAACCTGCTCAATAAAAGACAGAAAGGAAATTCCACCCACACAATCCTGCAACCCCACTGCAAACACAGAAGCTACTAACGTCACAGATTCATGAATGGATGCCTACGAGGCTGTTTTAGGTCTCCGAACAAACCCTGCGGTGGTGTGTGCCTGGGAAGGGGAGGGAAACAGAGGAGCAGCCAATCAAAGGCAGGCAACTATAGCTTGCCTTTCTTCAGAGGAACCTCATCACAGAATGGAGAGTTACCACCAATCAAACCCAGGCAACACCGTCTCAAAGGGTTATCAAATAAACCCTGCCAGCTGGAAGGGGTGCAGAGCAAATAGAAACAGATGACAACATAAACAATTCTAAGGCATAAAGGCGAGTATTAGAACATATGGAAAGCATAGAATTGTCGTTACAAAGCTGCAAAACAGAAAAGCTCTATACTTCCA
This sequence comes from Crotalus tigris, assembly GCF_016545835.1. Lineage (NCBI taxonomy): Eukaryota > Metazoa > Chordata > Lepidosauria > Squamata > Viperidae > Crotalus > Crotalus tigris. The sequence goes on along the minus strand of NW_024097214.1, from coordinate 795,008 downwards.
CTATATAGTGAGCATAAAAATAAACTTTCTTAAATAGGCTTTGTTCACCACCTAATGTATATTTTGTTCATTAATATATATATATATATATATATATATATATATATATATATATATATATATATATATATATATATATATAGGTCTTTGGTTGTTCGGGTTTTCTCCCACGTAAAATTGGAAGTGTCTTGGCGACGTTTCGACGAAGTCCCATTCGTCATCTTCAGGCTGGTGCTTTCAGCTTCGTGCTTTGAGCAGCAATGTGTGGTCTTAGCGAAGCCAAAAAATAGCAAGGCAGCCCAAAATCTTAAACCCCTCTGCAACTCAGACTAACCTGAGCACAACCAAAACATACACTCCCCCAGCCAATCAGAGCACAACCAACCCCCCAGCCAATCAGAGCACAGCCAACCCCCCAGCCAATCAGAGCACAGCCACGCCCCTAACCAATCAGAACACACCTCCACCCAATCAGAACACAGCCAAGCTCCCACCCAATCAGTTCATACCCCCACTGGCAGTTAAAAGGAAGAAACAGCTAAGACCACACATTGCTGCTCGAAGCACGAAGCTGAAAACACCAGCCTGAAGATGACGAATGGGACTTCGTCGAAACGTCGCCAAGACACTTCCAATTTTACGCGGGAGAAAACCCGAACAACCAAAGACCTACATACCAACACCCGCGAAAACCTCAGAAAACAAATATATATATATATATATATATATATATATATATATATATATATATATATATATATATATCATAATATAGTATATTTATCAAGAACACTCTCCATTTTGTTTTAAAATTGCATATACAGCCCATGAAATGTAGTAATCTTAAAATATGTATAGATTAGATGTCTATCTAAAAACACCTTTTTGTTCTAGCACTGCACAACCTTCTAATTTAATGTCTAGTGCAGATGAAGATATTCTTTAAATGCCAGTTCCTCCAAAACCACATACAGCATTTGAAAACCTCATTAAACAGGTTTTGCATCTACTGTGTATGTCTGTGCCTCTGTGTATTACATGTCATAATTTTCATATTCCTTTATGACCAAAAAAAGAACGAATGGATAAACCTATAACTGACAACCGTATTACAGATATTATAAAGAAGACCTGCTTAAAGATTATACTAGCCAGTCATAAATTCCACCCTAGCTAAAAAAAAAACAACCCTCCACGCTGCATAAAGTATACATTGCTCCCTGAAATTTATGGCCACCATACATCTTGCCTTCCAGAACTCCACCTCTTTTCCTCATCCCTGTCAGTTTCTTTAAAGAAACAATTAGATTTGGTCAAGATTGCATGCCCCAGATGCACAAAAGCAAGACGACATCTGTGGGAGAATTGTGTGGCTTTCCACTAAGTTTTGTCTGTTCCTAGTGAATGGATAAGAAAAAGATGAAATGGAATGTATTCCGGATTCTAAACATAGAGCTAAATTTATGAGTATGTCATTCACTGGAAAGGTTATTCCAAATCAAAGAAATAGAGGGAGAGGGCAATAGATATCCATACTCCACCTTTTGTATTCTAGTTCCTTATGAAATTCTTGCACAATACTTGCCTCTGTTAATTGTAGTTACTATCAACAGCTCCAGAATGGAGACACTTAGGTTCTCTGGTGCTGGGAAGGAGAGGGAGGAACTTTCCAGCTCTATCTGACTCTGCCAGATTTATACATTGACTTTGTTGAGATACCAGGCCCATTTGCAAGTAAAAGAGACAGGAGGAAGTCTGTAGCCATTGATTCTAACACCCGAAGTGATATAAAAGAGTTTATAGTTGTCCTTGAGGAAGGAATGAATGAGCTACCAAGCAGAAAAGCTGAGACTTCAACAAGAGCTATTACGCAGTCCAGAGGTCAAAGCATATCTGAGAAAGTCACTCCAAATAACCCTACCTTGATTTCGTTTACCATATGATGAGATAGAATCTGGTCAGCCTTGCAAGATTCTGTTACCTTACAACAATATAGTGTCTTTCCTAGTATCCCTGGAGTGTTTGTTTCTTGGCCTGGCCTTCTTCAAAGGGCTGAAATTAAGCTATACACATATTATGAAAAAATAGAGCAGATAAATTGATTTGTATAATTTGGCAGACGTTTTCTAAAGTTAGGGATATAGACAAAGAATTTTTAAGGTTTACAGATCCTCGTAGAAGGATAGTAAGTATATGTGGTAACACAAATAAGGTCAACAACAAATGAATGCAGAATGAAAGTAGAGTGAATATAAAAATAAATGATTAGAACAAAATAAGTATATTACAGCAACATGCTCTTTCAGAGAGAATAAATGAGGATCAAATTGCCAAACAAATTTATGAAGGAAAAGTGAAACAATCCAGATGAAGGGATAGATTGGAAAAGCTGAGGTTTGGTGAAATAAATGAGATTCCCAAGAAGACAGAGGTGAGAAGTTTGAAGGAAAAAAGACAATAGTTTAATGTTTCTGTGTTGTTGTTACAAACACGGCTTCCAGGGATAGAAGCACATTGAAATATATAGAAACCAGATTTAGTAGGATTTCATTTTCTTTTCTCTTATCTCCTGCCTTTAATTTTTTTTTTGCTTACTATTTCTTATTTTTTTCTCTGCATAGTATTTATTCTCCTGGAACAGCATGACAGATATGAATACAGAAATAATTTATTAGAAATACAACTGCTTATCAATACTATTTTATAAAGCAGCAGTTAAACATGTAAGAAAAATATGAAATATTTATCAACATAGACGTTTGGACACATTGATAAGCTACTGTTATCTGAACTGGTTAAAAAAACTGTTAATCTACGTCTATTGATACTGAAAAAGTCTTACTCAAAAGAATGAGAAAATCCACTTGTTCGTTTCTCAAGAAAAACCTTTGTTTATTTATTAATCCCTGTACTTGATTCATTTTCTAGCAAATTCAGATATCAGTATAACAGTCAAGTGAGTTAGAGACAAGGTATTCTATTTATTTAAAAAAAATATTTGTTGTCAGGCTATATATTTCTGTTCCACAGATTACCTTCAATTAATAAACTTTGTCCCATCAGGGCTCACTTGTGTGACTTTTTTTACACAATTTATCTGATTTCAAAAGCCTTGTGGATTTTATGTCCAATTCAGATTTATTTAATAACAACTGCTGGTTATTAAGCTTTATTTAAGGGTACAAAGATTGAGTTTAGCACACGGGAAATCAAAGAACATTAGGGAAGCCAAGAAATTGTGTTCTATGTGTTATTTCCTTATGTATGAGTCTCTGGCAAATCGTCACATTTTCTTACTATCAATTTTCTTTGCCTTTCTCTTTGTTTTCTAAGGATAAGTATTATAATAGATTACCAACTGCAGCAAAACAATTTTACAATCAGCACTATACAATAACCTCAGTCAAGCCACTTTGGTCAATGGAAGGTCTTCAAGATTGATTTGTAAGATTTTACAATAGAATGTCAATCCAATCCTATGTGTGATTGTTTTTTTTAAATGCTCCTAAGACAAAAAATGCAAAGGAAAAATAAAAAAACATGAAAAGGAGAAATGCACAACCCTGATTATTTTGGGCAATGGATTTATTAAAGAGTTTCTAGGTAATATCTAGAAACAGTTTGCACTTGTAATAATTGAATTCAAAGAAAACTATTTTTCAAAGCTAAGTTCACTCCAATTGGCACAGCTCAGTTTAGTTAGTTAACTCACTGTAGCTCATGCTTACCTATCATTCAATCTTGTTTCAAAGGCCCTTCTAAATCTTGTCAATACTTTTATATCCAACTTATTTTATTTTATCCTTGATTACAACTAGATCTTTCACTATATGTTATTATATTAACACTACTTAAGGAAACAGTTATAGTTCATCACAATGAATTCCCCCATATTTATTTAAAATTTTCCACACTGATATTTTTTTTGACGTAAAAGAGCCAAATATACAGTATTTAAAAGCAATTTTTAATCTGAATAAACCAAAAAGAATTCCTATCCTAATTTGGTTTGAGCTGACTAGGTAGGGGTGCCATACATTTTCAATAATTTTATAATTATTTATTGTTTTGTGGTATTTATTCAATTATACTCTCTACTTACATGTTTGTTTTTTCAGTTCTCTAACCAAAGTCCTTCATATAATATACATACTATATTAATGTCAACTTAAGTTATATTCTTACTATAAGGAAGCCTTGATTAGCAAGATATTTAATCGCATAAAATAAATTCTAATGAAATTCCTTTAATAACTTGTACAAGTAGTCCTGGACTCACAACAGTTTGTTTAGTAACCACTGGAAATTATGACGATACTGAAAAAAAGTGACTTATGCCCATTTTTCACATTTACGACCACTGCGGCATCCCTATGGTCAAGTGATCAAAATTCAGATATTTGGCAACTGACTCTCACATTTTTGACGGTTGCAGTGTCCCGGGATCATGTAATCATTTTTTGCAACCTTCTGACAAGCAAAGACAATAATGATGCCAGATACACTTAATAATTGTGTTACTATAACTTAATAACTGCAGTGTTTCCCTTAACAACTGTGGCAAGAAAGGTTGTCAAATAGGGCAACTCACTTAACAAGTGTCTTACTGAGCAACAGAAATTTTGGGTTCAATTGTGGTAAATCAAGGACTAGCTGTACATTTACTCTTCAAAAGATGGTTTATGTCTCTAGAATTTTACACAGAGTAAAAAGTAAACACTTACCATTCTCAAATTGTGAATTCCAATACAAAGGCAACAATTCATGGCTCATTTTATCGCATTCCTGCTGATTGCATTTGCCTGATTCTTCCTCCCAAAATGTAGATTTGGGCAAACTAGAAGGCAATTTCAACAAGTTAAATGTATGTAGAATCAGCCAAATATATTACCATATAACATTGTCAGAGTTTGTTTTATTTATTTATAACTTATATATATTATTTTTATGCCACATTTCTGTGTGACATTGTTATATTATACACCTCTAGATCATATAGAGTATTAAGGTACATTTTATGCAATATAAAAACATATATAAAAACAATCAAATATATTTCATTTTATTCATAGCTGGGAGTTCAGGGGCCTCTCCCAGGTCATTCTGCTGGGACATGATTTTCTTGTTGGAGCAGTGACAATGTGATCTGAGAGATCATAGTAAAGGTCAGATCACACCCTAGTCACTTTGAGATCCTCTTGCACTACCCCCCCCCCAATAGAGAGACTGCACTCATTCAATTGTCCACACTCGATGACTAATGGATCCAACTGGATTTCAAAGGAAGTTGGGGAGGCAGGACCGCACCTAGGAAGCCTCTTCTGACCCATCACTTCCATTACACCCCATGATTTGCAGAGGAGTTAAGAGAGTTGAAAAGGGTCAAGAGATGCCTAAAGCACCACTGAGGGAAAACAAAGAACGAACTTGACCAAACATGAGTTAAAGTTGTTATTAAGGTCTACCTTGTGGCAGTAAGAGTAACCTAGCATCAATATTTTTCTCTAATTGCACCCGCAGAATGCCCCCCATTGGTCCCATTTAGGGTCACCCTCACCCTAGAAAGGGGGGGCAGATGTCCATCTGAATTCCCATGCAGAGGAATTCTCCAGGCATAAAATCACTCGGATTTGTTCCAGTTGGATACCAAGTGCCCAGAGAACAGAACTATCTATTTATCTGGGAACAGTTTAATTTTGTGGACAAGGGTCAGTGGAATGCAAATGCTACCACCTATGCATTAGATACATGCTCCTCCTGCCTGATTAAGGCTGCTTGGGAGGTATCATGTGGTGGGTCCAAGCAACGGGGAATTTATTATTTTGGAGGTGTTCCCAACTCCTTTTAATGAGGCACTTGTTTTCTTCCTATTCAAGAAGCCATCGCTGAAACCTACCATTCTGGACAATTTTTGTCCAATTTCCCACCTCTCCTTTTTGGGAAAGGTGGTTGAGAAGATGGTGGCACTGCAACTCCAGAGGATCCTGGAGGAAATGGATTCTTTGGATCCCTTTTCAGTCACGTTTCAGGTCCAGATATGAGACCAAAATGGTACTGGATGATCTCTGATAAGAGTGGGACGGTGGTGGTACATATATCTTGTTCTTCTTGATCTCTCAGTGGCTTTCGATACCATTGACCATGGTATCCTTAGGAAATTGGGGGGCGGCAGAGTTTTGTGCTTGGTCACCTCCTTTCTCTCAGGCCAATCCCAATCAGTATTAATAGGAAGTGAGATGTCCAATTTACCACCCCTGCTTTGTGGGCTATCACAGGGCTTGATGTTTTCTCCACTCCTTTTTAACATCTACATAAAACCTCTAGATGAGATCATGTCACCAAGGGATGAGGTATCACCTAGACCAGCGGTTCTCAACCTGTGGGTCGCGACCCCATTTGGGGTCGAACGACCATTTCACGGGGGTCGCCAAACAACACAGTCCGCCATTTTTTTCCCTCTTTTCCTTAGCTGTGCTACTCCCTTTTATTCTATTGGCTTTTGAAAGCCAATAGAATAGACTCTCTTGAATAGAGTCTAATTCTATTGGCTTTCAAAACCATTAGGAATTGTCCAGGCTGTCTCTGTCCTGCTGAGCTCGCCAAAAGTCCCATTCTGCAAACGGTGCTGCAAGTTGTCTGCAGCGAAGGCTAGCTGTCTGGAAGTTTCCACCCCTCCCTGCTGAGCAATTACTAAAAATGTAAGTAAAAGAGGGCCAGGGGTGGGAGGTGGGAGGCTGGCGGGTGCAGGGAGGGTTGCTGGCGCGCGTGGGGCCCAGCGGGTGCCTTACCTCCCTTGGGCTGGGCCAGGTGGTGGCCCAGCCGTTGGTCGGCCTGCTCTGTCTCTGCTGCTTGCCAGCTACGCCTCGGCCGGCGCAGGGGGCGGCACCACGCATGTGCAGCGCTCCTGGGCAGGGAAAGTCCTCAATTTACGACCAGTTGGGTAGTCCTCGACTTACGACCGGTTGGGTAGTCCTCGACTTACGACCGGTTGGGGTCGCGGCAGTAAAAAGTTTGAGAACCACTGACCTAGACACACTGATAATACCCAGTGTATCTGTCCCAGATGAAATCTGTGATGTAGTCAGTGGTGGAATTCAGCCACTTCGCACCAGTTCAGCAGAACCAGTAGCTAATTTTTTGTTGCCCAGGCCAGAATGGACTTCTGGAAGCAGCATCCACACAGAGAACCGGTTGTTCACATATTTGAATCCCACCACTGGATGTAGTGGATATTTTTTTGCAGTGCCTGGAGGCTGCAGAGGCCTGGATGAGGAATGACTTCAGCTGACCCCTTGTAAGACAAAGTGGCTGACATACCCAGTGCATAACTTGGAGGTCATCTCGGACTAACAGCTCTTGCTCAAAAAGCAAGTGGCAGCCATGGCTACGAAGGCCTTTGCTCAACTCCATGTTATGTGCCAGTTCGCCCTTCCTGAATAGGGAGACTCTCCCCTCGGTCATCCATGCCCTAGAGTCATTTCCTATTTGGATTACTGCAACATGCTATCCTTGAAAAGTATCTGGAACTTTAGCTGGTACAAAATATGGAGTTATATTTGGTGCTCAAACAAGGGCACCTATAACACTTCTGCTCTGCAAACTGCACTGGGTTCCAGTTTACTTCCAGGTCCAGGTTGTTGGTTATGACCTATAAAGCCCTACATGGCATGGGGCCAGGCTTACAGAACTGGCTTCACCTCATTACATTGGTCCTTCCCACCCAGATAGATAGGAAAGGTATGTTACAGACCTTGTCAGTTAAAGAATTTTGACAGGCAGGGTCTATACTTTTTCCAGAAGTGAGGCGGGCCCCCACTCTCCTGGCTTTCCAAAATTGGGTTAAAACATGGCTCTGTGACCTTGCATGGAATGGAGCACAATGTGGGGTTAGTTTGTGCATGACAGCCCATCTTTTGCCTTTGTCAAATAATTTTAACAAGGTCTAATTATTCTTGCCTCCTTAACATTTTTTTTTTAAATTAAAATTTCTAATTCTAAAATTTTAACTCTAACATTTTAATTTTTTATATGTTTTTATATTTTGATATTTTATTGCACAGTGCCCATAGTCCCTCTTGGAAGGAAATAGGCAATTCAGAAATGTAAAAAATAATTAAATACATAAAAATAAATATTAAGTTATATTAAAACATTCAAAATATATATACTAGTAGCCATTAGTAAGAGCGCCAGTTTGATGTAGTGGTTGAGGCCAGGCTAGAAACTAGAAATTGTGAATTCTAGTCCTGCCTGGGCCAGTCACTTTCTATCAGCCATAGAAAGGAGACAGTGGCAAACCACTCCCAAAAAACCTTGACAAGAAAACTGCCAGTCAAAAACTAACTTGACCACACCAATTTTTTAAAAAGTCATTGTATTGGAAAGATGGCATTAAACATAAATTAAGGATTTTTCAGTGCAATTAATTTGAAATAAAGATGCATGTTTGTCTCTAGAAGCAGAATGTTTTCAGTATCAAAACTATAGCATACAATAGTGTCTTCCTGGTTGATACTGAATGCCAATACGATGCAGCAAGCACCGTGGTTCCTTGACTTCTTCATATAAAACAACCATGTTGCTTTGTCTCAGGCTGCTTGGAACGCCTCCCAGCTTTCTCCTGCAGAATTTGTGCTATGAAAGATGGCTAAGAAAAGCCTCATTTGGCCAATGTTGTGGAAAACATTTAATGCACCCTCACAAAGCATTACTCAAAGCATTTCTAGGTTTGGCACTTTAAGCAAATGGTGCAGGATTCCTCTAACTGTGCATTGAAGGTGCCTAACTAATGCCCCCCCCCCCCGAAGATCATCCAGACTGGATAGCTTCACCAAGTAATCTCAAACTCATTGAGCTTAAAATTACTTCAACCAGTACTTATGGAAATGGAAAATTTGACAAAGCAAATTGTGTGACCAGACTGAAGCAAATCCATTGCTTAAGATAGGCATACTATTTCCTGTATAGTGTCTTACTACCTGTCCTACGCATTATGTGATTCTGGGTTTCTTTAATTAATATTTTATCTGTATTTGTGTGTGCATGCATAAAATTTGCAAAGTATTGCAAAGAAAATTATAGATATTTTAATCCATCAAAACACAGATTCCCACGGAGTAGTAAGGTCGGAAAAAACATGATTTATTATCTGAGTCTGTGCTTCTTTTCTAATGTCCCTGATAATATTTTAAGATAATGATGATGCAAATTGTATACTATGCACATCAGTTGCATCACAGATAAAAATTGCATAATTTGTGCTTTTTACATATTTTTGTCACAAGATATGCAATGTCATACATTTTTACTGGAGCCTCACATGCTTAGGTAACTTTTTCTCTATTTCTGCTAGGAATCTACATCTATATTTTATTAAAAGGACCTATTTTGGTAAATCCATCTTAAAAACCTGCTTGTACAAAGTGGCAGCATAGATACATATATTATGTTATTTGTGGGTCAATGGATGTGCTTGTGGGATTTTTACATAGGATATATTTTTCCTGAGTGTATTTGTCAGAGCACTATTATTGTTTGTTTTCTACAATAGCTATTTTTGTTATACTTTATGGGGACAGTATTTAAGTTTGGAAGTTATGACTCAGTAAAAGTGAAGTCATGAACTACTGCCAAGAGCATAAGGAATTGGAAAAAGAAGCAAGAAACTGTAATTTAATTGAATGTTTTAACAGGTTATGCAGCATATTGCTGCAAATTAGGAAAAGGTTTAAACTAAAAATAAATCAAAATTTCAGGTTCAGCTATAAACAGTATAACCATTATATATATATATTGACAAAAATCATTTTCTTAGTCAGGTAAGCTGAGAACTTCTAGCTTAGTATTGTGTGTTGATTAGATCTTTTGAACAAAGTTATAACAGAAAATATAGAAAATAATACATTTTTGCCACGGCATAAGGAATATATTTGCTAGCATTTAAAATTGTATAAATTAATTGCAAGACAAAATTTTCCTTTAAAAGTATAATAGATGAATACAGGATCAGAACAAATTAGAAAACATTAAAAATACATTCTTATTTTATAATGTTACTTCTGTTTTGCAAGGCATACTGGAAAAAGCATTACAAAGTGTTCCAGAGATGAGGTAGAATTTGAAATTTTTCGTTACTACTTATTTGGGTAGTCAATGTATTTGCACCACTTCCAAAATACAGAGTCCGCAGAATGTACCAAATGCTTGATAGCATTTTTAATAGGAAGGCACAAAAAGTTCTATCTTTCCTTTTTTACAGTAGTACTCAATTTCAAACATAACCCCATACCTTTAATCTATTTCAGGTATTCACTAACAATATGCAGAAGAAGTAAAAACAGGCAGTGAGAAAATGCACAATACTGCAAGTAATCTCCAATTCATTTATTTTCGCCCCAGGTTTCATGTCAAACACAGATGAAATCTTGGATTTCTTTAACCCAGGTCTTGTTATCTTTGTTGCTGATTACTGCATCAAGTTTGAAGGGATCCAAAACAAGTATTTTGAATTTGAATGAATTTGAATGAAATAGTATCAGGAAGCCTTAATAAAATAGGGTATAAACTACATTAAAGATATGTCTAGTATGGTCTGCATTTCTTCTGCAACAATTGTGAGAATACAGCTAATGTGGGCCAATTTATATTCAAACTTCAAATCATGTTCTATTACAACAAAACTATTAATCAACAAAGTTTCTTACTCATACATGGCCATATTTTATCTTACTTTTGCCTTGGAGGAGTATTTGTTATAATGCTATTATTGCTAGGAAGTAGCGCTATTATTCCTTCACATCCCAAAGTTTTGTAGAATAAGGATGTTTAAGTGGAATTTATCACTAGCATGCATTTTATTCAGCAGATAAAACCTTCTGTATACTACCTAGGAATTAGCCCCACTGAACTTAGTAGAACCTATCACTGTATAGTTTGAATTACTCTCCCCCCCTCCCAAAGGGGTTTTTAAGACATTCCCTATACTACAGAATAACATATTGTGGGATGTGTACGGTTGTATAACATATTTTTATTCTCAAATATCATCACACCTCTACCTCACACCCCCCCCCCCCAATCAGTAGAATACGGGCAGACTGCTTTCCAAAAAAGATTCCTAACTATGAAAACAAAAAACAAATGTTACAAACGTGCTTTAGTTTCTGTCTGATCAATAACGGACACAGATGATGCGCGCCTAATGGTGAGAATCTGCAGAGCCGGTGCTGCAATGACTACGGCGGTCCTGCCCCTACCACGTAGCCAGGTATCCATGTCAAAGGTGGAAACACTCCTTTGGCCAACAAGACACGGCAAAGCCCCAAGGAAAAAAAAACAGCGCAGGCAGCTCTGAATATCCCAAAGTACCTCCTGATGCCCCACGATCAGAAGCTGCTATGCCTCAGCCATCACAAGAGAGACGCACATTCCCGAAGAGCTCATTTCGCGGCGCCCGTTACTTACCGCCTGATTGCCGTCTTAAATCGGCCACCGTCGGCCATTGGTCCTCCTCCCACCTGCCGGGTCGTCAACATTGCATCACTTCCGGCATCACCTGACAGAAAAGAGTACAGCTACTGCACTGCCTCCTATAACTTCGCTTTTGATAAATGTACTTCCGGCTATGCCCTCACCCCGTAACTAAGGTTGCAGGAGTGTTGTGATCCTTTGCGAGCGGTGGAATTCGGGAGTGAGGCCTGAAATGCTTGAATTGAATCACTGTTAACGTAATGCTAAGCCCGGCAGGCTGTGCTTTCTCTTCACTGTAATCCCGGTGATATATTTGCATACATAAACCCGAGATATCCTCCTAGTCTCACAAACCAGTGCAAAAGATGCTCTCTTGTCCTCCAAGTCAAAGGGTTGCTGCTATTACCGTATTGTACCCCGTTGTCTGAGTTAGTGTTTTCTGTCCGTGACTTTGAAAACGAAAATCCTTAAACCTAGAAAAGGGAAGTGTTGAATCAGGTGTTTTGATTCCTCATTGCTGATTTTCATATTATTGAAAAAAATATCAAGCCTTTACCTATGTGTGGCTTCATCTCTCCACTCGTAAGTTTTACAGTGTAGCTTCCACGGATGTCAAACTCATCACGTCACGTGACGTGTCGTGACATAGCGCGACTCTGCATTGCTGGCAATGGGGTGGGCGCGGCTTCGGTATGATGAAAGCGGCCCGCGGGCCGACAGTTTGACACCCTCTACTACTTGATAAGACAGGTGAGGTAGAATGGGCCTCAGCAACGGTTGTTAACGTTCCCCTATGTGGCTGGTTCGATTTGATCAGTTGTCAACCGGGTGATTTAAAAAAAGTCTGCACTTGTTTTGTGTGTTCTGCATCCTATAACATGTCTAGCTATTTCTTCCTCTTGAATGATTTATCTTGTGCATTTTAGGAGATGGCCTAATATGACTTTAAAATACTTTTTTAAAAAAACCCAAAGAAACATTAAAGACGGCATCAATATTACCATTTTATTTCCATTTGTTTAGATATATACAAGCCCTAAATCACTTATATCTCTAAGCTCTTCACAATTATCCGAAATCAGGAAAAAAAATCCTAGAAAATCTTTTTGAATAATATAAAAGGCATACGAAGGCATTTACAAGAGAAACCCGTATGATATATCATCCTATTTCTATTCCGTTCCACTTCGTATTTATATGTATTTTGCATTGACTTCAATGGAACAGACAAGTGATCTTGTAATTTTTCAGCCCCCATTACTGTTCTTTCTATAGATCTCTTTGCTAGAAAGCCGCCCCGGTGTAAAACCATGCTGACCGCCCTATTTTAAATCAAAATAATTTCAGCATTAAGCCGACTCTACAGAATTTGGATTGCTCTAAGCATGCACTGCCTTCTGTCAGGATTTCCTGCTCCAGTCGGAACCTCCCTCTTAATGCGCGCGCGGTTGTAAAACAGCAACGCCCACTTGTCAGGGTCTTGCTTTCTCAGGCTCGGCCACCCTTTCCCGCTTATTGCCCGAATAAGTTTCCAGCATTTGTTGTCCTTCTGTTCGGCAACGATCTATCGAAATTTATGGCTGAATACGTGCGGGGAGCTCCTGAAGTGTCAGTGATTCGAATATGTAATCCTCCGCTCAATACAATCAGGTAATTATGGGGAAAGACTGGAAAAGTTACCAGCATAGACCCATACCTGTTTAGTCGGAAGTGAATAATCGTGTCCATGAAAAGTTCTCGAAAAAGTGAAACCTTGTACACCCCTTTGGGTTAATTTGATGGGTCTTAATTAAGTATCACCCCAGTTGGATGGATTTTCAGTGTTTCCCCGAATGAACCAATAGTGCTATATGCCACTGAATTTGCTTGTATTTGATAGACGTATGCAAAGGAATGTTTTCAGATAACTAATACACTTGCATATTTGGATTCAGTTAGATTTATTCCATGAAAAATACATAGGAATCAACTTTATTGCTTGCTATTATCTTTTTCTTAAGTTTCTTTCAGTCAAGCTTGGTTCCTGGTGATTATATTAACACAGCAGTGTAATTTACTTGGCCACAGGGCAGAAATGTTTGCTTTTTCTCTAGCCTATAGCCCAGGTATTTTTGTTGTTTGTTTGTTTGTTTTGGACTAACATCCAAGTACTAATCATTCAAACTATGCTGCACACTGGATTTGAGGAGGAATAGCTACTGGAATGCAAATATTCCACCTGCCAGTAAATTCTTAAACCAAGTCTGGGTTTTTTTCTGAAGAATCTAGAACAAACAAAGAAATATAACAAAGAAACAAAGAAATATAAGACCGTGGGAGAAAGCATCGAAGTTTCACATCCTACACAGTCATCACATGGGCTCCCTATTTCCACAATAGCAAAACTGATGTTTAACTAAGTCGGAGTTGGGCAATATGGAAATTCATTTTTTGCACAGTGAGTTTGAACTTTAAATAGGGCATCAACATTGAAAACAGTATATATTATGGCCCACCTACTTAAGATTCTTCAACCCTCTGTGAGAATACAACCAATCTGAGCCAGTTTAGATGCCAAGAAAAAAATACTTTAGTTCAAGTTTATTCATTATTAATCAGCTAATGATCCAAAACTAAACTCTAACTAGACCAGGACAGCAATCATTCCATGGATTTTACCTGTGAATATGTAAAAAAGTGTTAATCTCCAACAGTTCCTACTTAGAAGTTATAATTTTTTTAATCCTGTACCTATTCAATTGCCTTTTATTTTATTTCATTTTTTTCTGAAAATTGTTTCTTAAAATTCTATTAGGATTAGAGATTAATGCTATTATTTAGTGCTCAGTCACTTCCCATGGTTAGGTAGTTATTTTGGTGCTACCACGCATAAAATTACAGATCCAGCACTCTATGCACAACCTCAGAAGTAAGAGTAAGCCCCACTGAATTTAGTGGAACCCTGTCACCAAAATGCAGACCATATAATTCAAAGTATAAAGAAGCTTTTAAAGAATACTATTAGTTCATTCTTATATAATAACATCTTGTGAGACATATCTGATTATATTATACTGTATATTTTTATTTTAAGAAAATTTTGTACATTATTTGGTTTAAATGTAAAATGTGATCCAATAGTTATGCAAAAATGAAAATTTATTTTGCCCAGTTCCAATGGACTTATCAACTGTTGATATTCTACTGCTTAAGTAGCAAAAACAATAAAGTGAGTCCATTGGTATAGCCTAAATTAAAGATAAATTTTAAAAAGAATATTATTGTACTTTCAATTTTTCTTGATACAGTAAAATGTGGAAAATAATTATATTTAAAAGTGAAGTAAATTATATAAATTCCACTTTCAGAATATACAGTAATGTTGGCACAATAATGATTATGCAGGGGGAAAATATCATGGAAAGAGTTCTGGTTAATATATAAACCTTGGTGTTTTTAGGACTTTGGATTCTATTCAGCTGACTCAGAGCAGTAATCCCATTATGAAATGCTCAGTTACTATGTATTACTAAATGAACTGTTTTTATTTTTCAACCTTAATAAAACATTTGTAGCATGTATTCCAGATTTTGCATTTTGTTTATGATATGAAGATGCCCTATTATATGCCAGACATTTTAATATGTTATATTCAACTAATTGAAATATTTGTGAATTCTTAAATATGAATTAAATAATGAATTAAAGTATAATTTAAGTATAAATTAAATATAGTAAATTAAATACTTTATAGGGCAGTGATGGCGCATCTTTTAGAGACTGAGTGCCCAAAAACTGGCCCGCCCCCCCAGCCCGCCCCCTGCTCCACCCGCCCGCAGGGCCACTCACCATAGATCACCCAGGCAGCCTTGCAGCACCATGGCGGCCACACCGTCCACCCACACCCTGCAGCATCATCTGCACATGATGGGGTGTGAGGGCAGAGTCTTGTCCCTGCTGCCTGGCTGCCATGTGCCTGGCTGCGCTGCTCCACGTGGGCTGTGCCTGGGCGGCCTCTCCTCCAGGCGGGCTGCTGGTGAGGAGGGGGCTATGGAGGGAGTCGGGGCTGGGGCAACGGCACACATGCATGCCAGAGGTTCGCCACCACTGTTATAGGGTGTGAACAATTTCAGTTAAGGCGTTCACTTTTTATTATTGCAGGAACATGTTTATACTGTATGATACAATACTCTGAGCAAAATATGGCATCAATCATACATACTATGTTAATTACCTATTAGTCTAGAGTCAGATGACATACATACCGGTAGCATATTAAAACTTGTCAAAGTTTCATAATTAGTAACTGATGTCCCAATCTTTACAGTGATTGGCATTTTTATTTTGTTTTGTTTTAAATTACAAAATAATTAAATGAAGTTGGTATCAAACTTATTGTGGACAGGATGAAAATTGGCATTGCAACATGTAATGAACAATACACATATCTTTCATGCATCAAAGATCTGGATTATGAGATTACCTTCAATTTCCATTAATCCTGGAAATGATAAAAAAAATCATTCAATTCTTTACTTAATATACGATAAATTCTTGCTAGTGTCATAGCTACCTCTAGTGGCAATTTTAATCTTCTCAATCTTTGTGTATTAACAATGTATCAGATTTATGAATTATTTTAAGAACACAATTTTTAGCAAAAGGCAAAGAGAAGTCTAAGCCACACAGAAGAAAGACGGTACAAGAATGCAGGGATAGGTTTGAAACAGGGGCAGGGAGTGATAAATAAAACAATTGTTATCATTTTTGATGTTGCAATATATATTAAAGAATACATTGCAGTATATCTTGACCTTGATAAGCGAAATAAATAGAAAATGACAAATATATAAATATTATGTAATTCTAACCATTGAAAATAAATATATTATCATATTATGACTATCAGTGTAAGAGGCCATTGTACTGAAAGTGTACATGAAGTGAGAGCTCATGAACCAAAGATGTAAACTATACTTATTAGAGCTACATTTCAAAAATCTAGATAACCACTAAATGGCAGCAAGAAATTATTGTTTGCTTTATTCCTTTGCTGAAGTCTAATTGTCCAGATTTGTTTTAACCTGGATCTGTTAAGTCATTTTTAAAGAGCTGTCAAACTACAGCATTACTTCTGAATGAATCTGTTTTATGGACACTGATTGACCTTTCAAGTAGATTATTATTGTTGAAGTAAATTGTCAAGATTTTGTCTTGTATCTCAACCTATTTGAACTATTACTTGAAGAATTCTTTCTTTTACAGTATATTGACACTTAGGCAGCTGTATCTTTTTTCTTATACTGTAAATGACTGTTTTATTTTAGTTCTGTGACATTACGGGCTTTAAAACAAGAAGTAAATCGTGCAAACGTTGACCCCACTGTGAAAGCTGTTGTGATTTGTGGAGCAAATGGGAAATTCAGTGCAGGTAAGAACCTTTGATTCAATTCAATTTTGTTATAATCACTGAGAAATATTCAATATTCATACACATCAAAGACAATACAAACAATGATACAAAAATCAAATAAAATTAAGTAACATAATGGATTACTAATTCTATTTGATACCCACCTAACCTGATAAATAGCCAAAAAATTTTTTACAATTTCTCATGTCTGCAAGTAAATAGGTTAAGGTAAATCATCCAAGCAACTATGAATTCTGCAAATTACACAATGCTACAAAGTATTGCAGAAGTTTTCAAAAGAAATAATGTAAGGGCAGGAGCCAATGTTTCTATTATATTTACTCTAGCGTCATATGTTTCTTCAAAAATTGCTAAGGGAAGGATTTTGAAAGATTCCAAGAAATTCTGTATCATATTTTGTTTCCAAATACGTTACTATCTACACCTTAAAATTCCTATTTCCAATAATTGCACTTGTAGAAATTCTGTTATAATCAACTTTATATCGCTATACATTTTTCTTTGCCTTCATGCTGTTTTTGCTTCATAATATCCTGTCCTCAGAAGCATCTGAAATATTCTCCCATCAAAACCACAACTTGCCCACTGGCTCCAATGTGGACTAGTATGATGCTCACTTTCACAGTATAAGATGTGCTGCCTTAACATAGCCTCCATCTTCTTAATGTTCATTCTGATAACCAATGGATGAACAAAAAGATCAGAATACCTTCCCACCAGCAATAAACACCCAGATGAACATAGATTAACATCAAGATTAACATGAGACCAACAATCCAGAAGTAAATAATTTCCCATTCAAGGAACTGCCCACCAAGCTAAGAGTAAACAGCCCAACTAATAAGGTCTTGGTTTATAGATTAGGTCATTTGGGATTTTTTCCCCCCAATGGATCAGAATCTCATCATTCTATAGCACTTAGCTGAATTTTTAATTCATATGTAGCGTTACCTCCTCAGAAGCCGCCAAAGCCCAGGCCCTCCCAGCCCTGCCCCCCTTCGTCAAGCTCTGTCGCTGTATTCTCTAGGGATTGGTAAGGTATCTCTTCTAACTGGAGCTCAGGCAGAGTTAGGAAGTAGCGGGCTCTTGTCATCAAGAAGGGGCTTCCAGGAACAAAGATGACCAGCCCCCCCCAGCCCCAATAGTCAATGCTGTGATGGTATCCAACCGGCCAAGGCTGTTGTAGCAGCAATAGTTAATGATTCCTCAACGACCGTTCAAGATCAAGTGGGGTGGAGGAAAACCCTGGCTCCAGGCAGTAGTAGAAACAAAAGCAGTCAGTGTGCTATAGTAATGGCTTGCCCCCCCCCACAAAGTCTAAAACTTGTACAAGCAGCAGTAGTCACAGTCCAGGTAGCCTCCAGGCTTCACAGCAACAGTAGCTACGATCAGTCTCTTCTCTTCTTCTGTTGCTTTTTCTCAGTCAGGTCTCAGCGTCAAAACCCTCCCCCCTTATCTTTATTGTTTAAAGTCCCAGGCTAACAGCCCCAGCCACTTCCTTTCCACACACTCTCACCTCCATTTGAGATATCCTCTTTATGAAGGAGAGCAATAAAACTCCACTCCCCCTCTCTCTCTTTCTCTCTCCCCCTCCTCCACACAAAGGGGTCATCTTAAAAACTCCAATCCCTCTTTACCTTCACCTGATGAACTCCAACAGCCACCCCTTCCCTTTCCTTCCTTCCCTTTTTCTATCCTTTCCCTTCATCCACCCCTGCCACACCCAAAACCAGCAGCAGCTGTCCCAATCTCTCCCTTCCCAGCCAAACTCCTGCAAACACTAAGATAGTCCCGCTACACACATATTTAGACATTTCCATTTTCTTCTCTGCTTTACCTTTACACTGGACAATAGTATCCTCTGTTGATTATGGATATACAGTATTAAATATTTCAGTTTGTTTCCCTTCAGAGTTGGGAAATGTGGTTCATTCCACCCATAATTTCATCATTCAACTGCCCCATATCTCCACCTCTACCATGATGTACTGGATCAGAGTCTATGTTTCCTCTCTTCATTATTTATTCTTGTAGAATTTATATCTCTACTCTCTCTTTTTTAAAAAAAAATCTTGTTAAACATTATTTTGAATCTTGTGAATCTCGAAAAATTAGAATATCATGCAAAAGTTCATTTATTTCAGTAATGCAACTTAAAAGGTGAAACTAATATATGAGATAGACTCATTACATGCAAAGCAAGATAGTTCAAGCCATGATGTGTCATAATTGAGATGATTATGGCTTACAGCTCATGAAAACCCCAAATCCACAATCTCAGAAAATTAGAATATTGTGAAAAAGTTCAATATTCTAGGCTCAAAGTGTCCCACTCTAATCAGCTAATTAAGCCATAACACCTGCAAAGGGTTCCTGAGCCTTTAAATGGTCTCTCAGTCAGGTTCAGTAGGAATCACAATCATGGGAAAGACTGCTGACCTGACAGTTGTGCAGAAAACCATCATTGACACCCTCCATAAGGAGGGAAAGCCGCAAAAGTTAATTGCAAGTGAAGTTGGATGTTCCCAAAGTGCTGTATCAAAGCACATTAATAGAAAGTTATGTGGAAGGGAAAAGTGTGGAAGAAAAAGGTGCACAAGCAGCAGGGATGACCGCAGCCTGGAGAGGATTGTCAGGAAAAGTCCATTCAGAAGTGTTGGGGACTTTCACAAGGAGTGGACTGAGGCTGGAGTCAGTGCATCAAGAGCCACCACACACAGACGGATCCTGGACATGGGCTTCAAATGTCGTATTGCTCTTGTCAAGCCGCTCCTGAACAACAAACAACGTCAGAAGCGTCTTACCTGGGCTAAAGAAAAACAGAACTGGTCTGTTGCTTAGTGGTCGAAAGTCCTCTTTTCTGATGGGAGCAACTTTTGTATCTCATTTGGGAACCAAGGACCCAGAGTCTGGAGGAAGAATGGAGAGGCACACACTGCCAAAAGCACCAAAACCTGGTTCAATGACCGTGGGATTACTGTGCTTGATTGGCCAGCAAACTCGCCTGACCTGAACCCCATAGAGAATCTATGGGGCATTGCCAAGAAAATGATGAGAGACATGAGACCGAACAATGCAGAAGAGCTGAAGGCCACTGTTGAAGCATCCTGGTCTTCCATAACACCTCAGCAGTGCCACAGGCTGATAGCTTCCATGCCACGCCGCATTAAGGCAGTAATTGCTGCAAAAGGGGCCCAAACCAAGTACTGAGTACAAATGCATGCTTATACTTTTCAGAGGTCCGATATTGTTCTATGTACAATCCTTGTTTTATTGATTGCATGTAATATTCTAATTTTCTGAGATTGTGGATTTGGGGTTTTCATTTGCTGGAAGCCATAATCATCACAATTATGACAAATCATGGCTTGAACTATCTTGCTTTGCATGTAATGAGTCTATCTTATATATTAGGTTCACCTTTTAAGTTGCATTACTGAAGTAAATGAACTTTTGCACGATATTCTAATTTTTTGAGATTCACCTGTATATAGTTATCTTGGATTTTCCTTGTTTAGTAGCTACATTCATAAATTTATCGGGTAAAAATGTTGATTAACTATACAAATCCGAAAAGCAAGAACTACATAGATTTCAGTAAGGTATTCTAATGTCAGTCTTTGGTAAATACAGAATCTTGGAAACTATCAGAAGAATTTCTTAGCCACATTTATCATGAATAATTTAAGGCAACATCTCTTTCAATTACTCAAAATACTTCTCAGATTTCTTCTTACCTTGGCTGAGTTGCTATCTACAAAAAGCTCACCCTTTATTTCCTCATTTTTAAGTCAATTTTCACTCCCATTCTCAGCCTTCCCACATTCTTTCTCAAAATCCCACTTTTTCACACTGCAAAAAAATGACATATATTGTACACTAATGAAGTTTTTTATTTTTATATTTGAATTGAGTTGAGTTGTACAGAAATTAACTAAGCAGAATCTTGTATCAAGATTACCTTCCCCATTTGAAGTATGTCAATCTACAGTACATTTTGGTTCTATACTAATTTGCACAAGTCTTTAATGAGGTGGTTACTTGAAGCAATCATGGATTCTCAGAATTTTGTTCAATTTTTTTAGGTGCTGATATCAGAGGATTTTCCGTTAGTAATCCAAAAGATATACGAAGTATAGAATCTGTAGTTGCTTTTATAGAGAAGAGTGAAAAACCATTTGTGGCTGCTATTGAAGACATAGCTTTCGGAGGAGGCCTGGAGTTGGCACTGGGCTGTCATTATAGGATTGCAAACATGAAGGCAAGATGTCTTTAAAGTATAATTTCCAACCTATACCCTAGCTAGGGCCCCCTGATATCTATGTATCCTTCCCAACCAAGTACCTGTGAATTATCAAATGTTCTATTAAAAATTTAAAGATATCAATCCCAGCATACTAATATATGAAGAAACAGAAGATTATGGACACTGGAGGCAGGGGAATAATACTTCATGTTGCAATTACTTTATGCGGTGTTTGCAAGGTTGTGCCATTGTGTGCATGGTATCATTGTGGTTTACTGTAGACTCTATTTCAATAAGATTAATAACTCTAATGGAATCAAAAAAGAACTTATAAAATGAATAGTATGTAATCAAGGCAGTGGGTACTTATTATAGAACAACAGAGGTAGTCCTAATTTAGCAACTGCCTCATTTAGCTACCATTTGCAGTTACAACAGTACTGAAAAAGTACTTTATGATCAATTCTTGCATTTATGTCCTTCACAGCTCTGTAAAACAAAGGAAAGCTTTAAGTAAGTAAGATCACTGTTTCACTCAGTACCTACTTTGCTTAATGACTGAGGTGTCAGTTCCAATTGTGATCACTAAACAAGGATTCTTGTAGGAAAAAGAATACAAGAGGCACTAATATTGTGAAGCACACTCTCTTTTAGGGAATTGTTCCAGTCAAAGATAAGACCTCTTAAATTCCAGTTTCATGAACAGGAGATATAAGTATGTACCATATTTTCCTGTTAAAACTATGAGGAATTTAAAATGCTCAATATAGCTGGAACAAGTCTATAAGTAGTTACATGGTGAAGCCTTTATAGGAATCTCTTAACAGCAGTTATACAATATATTATTGTTACTACTTATAAAAGTAATATTTTTGTTTTATGCTTAGTATACAACTATAGCCTATAAGACCACAATGGGGACCAAAATTTCAGTTGCTAAGCAATGCAGTAGTTAAGCAGGTCATCGCAGTAAACTCATTTTACAACCATTTTTACCACAGCCATTAAGTGTATCATGCAGTCATTAGTGAATTTGGCTTTCCCCATTGGTTTTGCTTGTTAGAAGCCAGCTGAGAATATTGCAAATTGCTATTACATGACTGAGAGATGCTGCAACTGTTGTAAATGTAAGCTGATTGCCAACCAACCAAATCACAATCACTTGATCAAGTGCAACAGTTGTAACTTCAAGGACAGATCTTAAGTCACTTTTTTCAGCACTGTCATAATTCTGACCTGTTGTTAAACAAATGGTTGTAAGTTGAAGACTACCTGTAGCACAGAGCAATGGTCCTCAACCTTTTCTTCACCATGGACCCCATTTAAATACCTTTGTGGCCATGGCCATGGCCTTGGACCCCCAAGACTTAAGATTTAAATCATAAATTAAATAAAAAGGTAATTAAATGAATTAAATACAAAAGTAATAGATTTATTCCTGAGAAAGAAAAACCAGTTTAGGTATACATAATCAAGTTATACATTGAGATACATTTAGATGTATAGCTTGAAATTGGCTATAATCTCAATCATTAGGTATGGAAAAATAATAAGGCTGTAAGGACCCACCCCACTTTGCATCTTAAGAAGACAGAACTCTTGGAATAGTTCTTCCAACAGGCATCCTTTATTAAGAGAAAATGGTTGCAGGTATTCTAGACAGGACTTGGGGTCCAAGCTCTGCCATTCAAGGTTTTAAGGGGTTCCCCAGTAGCCCCACCCAATCACCCCCTTCTTCCAGCGACAGTCTCAGGCATTACACTCCCACCCCCTTTTCCTTACTGCCGGCTGGATGGAGACTTCAGAGAGGAGTACATGAAAGGCAATAGCCCCATTGTTATGGTTAGTCCTTTTGGTGATATCCACATCCAGTCCCTTTGAAGTGTACTGAAGGAAGTGAGGGCCATAAAGCCCCTTTTTTCACCCCCTTCCCTTCATCATATGACAGAATCCAGAGAAGGCAGAAATGGGGTTTTCTATAGTTGATAACTAGAGATGAAATATAATTGAATTCTGATAAAGGCCTTGTGTTAGTTTTACTATTGGTGATTTGTGTTGTCAATATTGCAGAAAAATTATTTGCGCTTTTCAATTGTTCAGTCATTTCTGAAATTTCATGAGTCATAAACAGTGGTTCACATTTCATTACATTATAGCTTAGTTTAATGAGGAAACCCACTGATACTAGTTTAATGAGAGAACCCCATTGTAAGACTTAAATAGGAATCCTTTATCACCTTTGGTATATTTGTAAAAGAATTAAATAATATTGGATGAAAATGAGTAATGTAATTTAACAAATTTTGATCATTAATGTACAATTTAGACTGGAAATTTTGTTAGATTTTATGGATAAGCCAGTGGAAAAATCACAGTGTTTTGTTATATATGATAATATCATAGTGTGCCTTTTGTATGCTGAGTGTTAGAAAGGCCTACGATACTCGCAATAAAGGAATGGTTAATAAAGGTGACAAAGCTGGAATCATTGAAGGAATTCACCTACAGTTGAAAGTCTTTTGTGGAAATTTTGCAGGAGATGGAAAAAAACAAATTTGACACATGGATTTGATAATTATTAAAATTTAAAAATGGGAAATTATTTTTCTCCTTTTCTTTGGGGGGGGGGAAACAGACATTATAGTATACTCTTAAATGAAGAGTCAAATGTAAGCATTCTTTATATCCTTAGAGGATGAAGTCAGAAGTCATTCTTTGGATATATTTGGATTTTCCTTTCTTTATACTTTTTCACACTTCTATCTCTAGTCTCTTTTTATTCTTCATCATTTTTTGATTGTTAGTTTAAGTTATTTTTATGTTTATGCTTTGTAAAATTTAATAAAATTATTTTACAGAGAAATCCACTTAGATAAGTAAGATTGTGTTACTGATCCAGGAATCAAAGTTTGCATGATGATACACCAACCATAATGTATAATTTTAAATATAGAAAAGGATTTTGAAATACAACTTTTGTCCAGATCAGTTGATCTTTTCTTACATTATACATATATATCCACATATAGGCTTACATAGAGCAGTTTTTTAAAAAAAAAGTTAGAGGAGAAAATGCTATGTTTTATATAATGTAAATATTTACAAATATTTCATCCTCACTTCAGGCTCAAGTTGGTTTGCCAGAAGTCACAATAGGTTTACTTCCTGCAGCTGGTGGGACTCAACGGCTTCCACGATTGATTGGGGTACCAGCTGCACTTGATATGATCATCACAGGTAAATTCTTTCATTTGTGAATACACATGTGTTGTGTGCAAATAATATATGGCATATTTGCATTTGTTGCAGTTTTTATGTAATACCAAATATGCCTGCCAGAAATATAGGATAGTATCACTACAGTAAAACATGCTTTAAACTTTCTGGATTTGTTAGATTCATCATCTGAAATGTTAGCTAACAAATCTTAGGTAGCAGCTAAAAAAGATCTGATAAATTAGCAGCACTTTAGATAGACTTTTCACTAAGATGTATACCTGAAAATGAGTGTGTTGATAGAGGAATTTCAGCTTACTTTTAAGACTATCACTTTTACTTACAATCCTACAGAGAAGACTGGAAAATATATTTTTGGGAGTTCTAGGTTTGGCTTTCAACTTTATTTTGAAGAGACTGTGCTTCTCATGCAAATACATGATTTCTGAATGTTCCTAGATTTAGCACTGTTCTGTTACAACATCATTGTATTCTGTCTCATTGCTGGACTTATTATGTAGTCAACAAAACCTGGGTGAAGCAGTGAATTTCTTGGATGTTATTTTTAAAACTTTAGTACTGCTTTGGCCTTATATTGATTATCATTTTTATTTAAAAAAGGATATAAATTAAAAGTTTGTGTTTTGCTAAAATATCAGTGACAGCTTGTTTGTGCCATTCAGCTCAAGAACATCAGTTTTGTGATCTGACATTCAGCATGGTGTTAAATAGGTATGAACAATCAGAAAACTACTTAGTTAATCTTTGAATGACATTGACAACTGAGAACCTAGGCCAGAGCCAATTATTTATAGGCTTGTATTTGCCTTTACTGTCACCTGATCCCTGCTGATTTGTTAGTTATAATTCTATCACGTAGTTATCAATTTGAATGTTTCAGCACAGCAGCCCAATAATGAGCTGACAAGCATCCTTATTCTCTAGGTGGTTGCTGTGGGACAAAAGGTACCTGTAGAACAGACATGTCAAACTCGCGACATCATGTGACGTCGCAAGATGTATTGGAGCTTTTTCCCCATTGCCGGCAATGGGGTAGGTGCGGTTTCCTGGTGACACATCCAGCCCACAGGCCAGCAGTTTGACACCCCTGCTGTAGAATATCTGGCCCACTTGTGCCTTACAGTTTAGTAGATAGTATTGCCTTGCTGACCCCTTTGTGCTTATAATGTTATTGGATTTCTCTTTCTCTATTATTTTAATATGCTATTCTAACACATGACTGTGGAGTCAAAGATTTACCAATTTTGTTTAATGCTGGAGGCTCCAAACTTGTCAACTTTAAGAGTTGTGGACTTCAACTCCCAGAATTTTCCATGGCTAGCTGAGGAATTCTGGGAGTTAAAGTTCACACATCTTAAAGTTGGCAAGTTTGGAGACCCTTGGTCTAGTGTGCTTAAAGTAGTCTACTAATAACACACCTTGAAACTCCCAAGGAGCAGATGGAATTTAAGTGAACCTTAAATGAAAAAGTCATATTTCTATTTGCCAGGTAAACATGTGCCAGCCACTGAAGCACTGAAACTGGGGATCTTAGATGAGATTGTTGAAGAAAATACAGTTGAAGCAGCTATAAAGTTAGCACAAAGAGTATCAGGTAAGAACATTCAGTTGTACCGGGCAAAATATAATACAACAAATTCCCAGAAAAAAATACCAATCAGTGGAAAGAATTATTTAGCTGATGTTACCATTGGTTGGAACAAGGTTTTTTTAATTAAAAATTGTAGTGTATTGCTTTAGGAGCTGGGGATCAAGCAGGGAAAAGTTAAAAATAGCCAGATATGTTATAACTGAAAATCAGATTTATAATCTGTGTCTCTGTCTCTCTCTCTCACTATCATTTGTTGGCAATGTCTGATAGCTTTTTGATAAATTGATCTTTTATAATTCACTATATTTGTCATGGCATCCACTTTGCGAATAGGCAATTATTTTATAATAGCATTCACAAATACTAGTTCTACAAAGTAGGAAATGATCATTTTAAAATGTTTTTCTTTTCCACCGTTTTTCACACTTACGACTGCTGCAGCAATCCCATAATGATGTGATAAAAATTTGGATACTTGGTAACTGGTTCATATTTATGATGGTTACAGGATCTCAAAGTCATGTAATCACATTTTCCAGCATGATGAGTGTAGAATCCACCGGTGGGTAATCTCAGCCTTCCTGCTCAGTTGAGACTAAGTCAGAAATCTGCCACACCTCCTTCTGGGTGGACCTTGCCCAGTTTTTGACTTAGTCTTATTAACTTAACTGCAGTAATTCTCTTAATAAATATGGGCAAGAAAGGTCATAAAATGAAACAAAATTCGATTAACAGCTGTCTCACTTAGCAACAGAAATTTGGGGCTCAGTTGTGGTTGTAAGCTGAGGATTATGTGTTTTATAAATGTGGATAGTAAGGAAGATAACCTTGACATTAGTTTGCAGGATCTTTGCCAAAGTCCAAGGGGATGTAGCATTTTTTAAGTCTGGAAGAGCATATTCAGAAGTGGTCAGCCAGATGCCTCCCTAATTCATTGACCTATGAGAAAGGGGAAGAGATAAAGCTCAATCAGACTTACAAGACTCTGTTATTATAGCCAATTTTTATAAAATTAGCTTTAATGTTCTTGTGGTATTGATTCCCTGGTCTTTTGAATAACAAAGCACTGGTTTCATCAACATGTTTTTCTTAAGTATCAAGAAAATAAGCTAGATCTAGAAACTGTATTTTCCCACATACCTATAAATTGCCATATTTTTCACTATTCCTCTGAAGAAGACAGTGATTAATGACATATACTTCATACAAACAGGCTTCCTTCCACATTTAACCAGTTAGCTTGTAAACACACTGAAGTGATGATTCTATCTATATTTACTAGGTTTTAATCAGTTGGCATTTCTTCTCAAAAATACATATTGGGTTGCCCTAGGGATTCACTTAGATACATGGAGATACAGATGTCTCAAATGCAACTTGTATTTCAGGAAATATTATTTTTAATTCAATTAAATCTAGTGTGAACAAACAAAAAATGTTTGACTTGGGTGGATAATGTTTTGCATCAGTTGCTTTTCTCAGCATACTCTGCAGTTTGTCCACATGATGGCACCAAACTTTGAAAAATAATGTCGCTTTCTGTCATCATTCTCAGTGTTCATGGAAGCAATAAATGGCAGCTTATCTAAGTTCCAGGAAGGCAACTACTGTGCCATTATTAAATAAAATCTGGACAATGGCTGGCTTCATATTAATACTATAGCTATTCTAGACTTCTTGATAGAAGAGAGGAACATAACAAAAAATAATCCTGTCAGTTTATGAATTCTGTGTGTAAACTAAGCCAGGAATGCTTCAAGTCTTACCTTTATTACTGTAGCAATCTTTACATAAATCTTCATATTAATACTATTTTCATTTTATAAAAGCTGTTTGCAGATAATCAGCAATTATCTCCAAACATGCCAACCATGAAGTAGTGCATAAAAGGAATACACTGCCTCACCAAAAGCAAGTCCACTCATCCCTATTCCATATGAAAAACTAATAAAATACTGTAAATTGGTTGCCCACACACCATCTACGTTCTTATTTCATCTTGTATGCTTTTGTCTTGCATACAAAAATAAAATAAAATAAGCTCACAGAGATTTCCATAGGAGCAAGGGAAAATGTTTCAAGCTGCCTCTTTCTTTAGAAGAGAGAAATCGCAAGGACAAGGCTGCAGGGTGACACAAGTGTTCCTGTTAATGGGGAAAAACAGTTTCAAATGCCCTGCAGATGGACCAAAAATAAATCAGTTCAGTCGTTAAATACATCTGATGTCACAGGGTCACGACAAGCTGATGCATTATAGAGAAATGTTACCACGTCTAAGACAGTTTTCTAGAAAGGCACATTTTGCTGGCATTACCGTAGTTTTACTGTCTTTACCAATGGTGCTTTAGGAGTGAAGAGATAGGGAAATGTGGTTTATCTACCTAGTTGCCAAAGTCTACAAAATGGTTACCTGCCATTTGGTTTCTACAAATAGACATGGATTGTAATTTACATCCCATAAGTTTTATGATTCTTCAAATCATATAAGAAACCTTTTTTTTCTGAACATCTTATTTGAAGTCAAAAATAGGAAAACTCCAGGAAAAATATTTAAAACCTTTCCAGAAATGTATATCTTTCAGGGACTCTTGTTCTATAGAACATAAGTACAGTAATACTTTTTTCCAAACTGATCCAGGACCATAACTTATTAAATTGTTTTAATATTTATTAACTATGGTTTAAATTTCAAGATAATTTAAAATATATGAAATAGTTTTGTTTATGCTATTTTCCCTTTTATACAAAAGGCAGTCTCTATTGAAATAATGTTTTAAAGTTCTCCAGCACTGAAGATGGAGAATCCATCAATGGGTTTAGATTGTGTTCCTGCCCAATCAGATCAAGTCAGCCAAACTTGCTACGCCTGTCCTGGGCTAGGGTGTCCCAGTGTCGACTTGATCTTGCCCAGGACAGACATGCAAGTTGGCTCTTAGGCAGGTAGACTACCATTGGTGGATTTTCCATTTTATCTGAGTCTCCTGGGCAGCACTGAATTCAGCGCTGTTCCAGACTGACTTCTAACATTACAGTTTCCCTTTTCCTCTGTTTTAAAGGCAGCTCCTTTTTCCTCCCCCTCTCCCTTGGCAGCAAAGCCCCATTTCTTTTGGTATCACTAAGACTTACCTTCCTCTCTCCCCATGCAGCACTGGGATCAATGCTGCAGCTCCCCTGCGGTCCTTGGTCTCTGCTTAAACCTGTTAACTTTCTTTTTTCGTTTGGAGGAGCCTGAGGCCGCAGGTCCAACAGCCAGACGCATGCGCGCCATCAGCTGGGAGGTGGATGTTTGAAGCGGCATGCATTCGGAGGGTGCTCGGACGAGCCCCTCTTGGCCTCTAAATGCGGCGGCCGCCCTCTTGGGGGTCGCGAACCCCCATTTTTGCCGGCAACCACTCCAAGGCCTGCAAGAACCGGATTGTTAATTTCCAAGCATTTGAGACCCGACTGCCATTCTCCTCACGCGGCCGCCATTTTGCAGACCACGTGGCAGCTCAACTCCTTTCACCCAGGAAAGCAGCTGGAGGAGGGGGCTCCCTCCTCCACCCCTCTGCGCCCAATTAGTCATAGGCCTCAAAAGGGGGGACAGGGTCAGGTAGACCACAAAAGGGGAGATTGAGACAGATCCAGCACCTTCTCCCTAAATATTGGAGTGCAGGCTCCAGAGCACGGCCGCCATTTTGGGTGGCATTTTCTTCCTCGACTCTGCTGCGATACAGGCCTCAAGGCCTTAATCCTCTACAGACCACAGTTAAAAAGGCGTGATCCCGCACTCCTCAAGTCCAGAAGTGCAGTCTTTAGAGTACGGCCACCATTTTGGAAGGCATTCCTCTACTGTTATACAGGCTTCAGGGCCTTGCCCTCAATAAGACATTCTCTCTTCTACTTTTCTCTCAAGATCTTGAGCCAATGTCTCCAGTCCTGGTCACCTCATTGCGGGTAGGGACTTTGCCATCTCACAGGCCTGTCCGGCACATAAGCCCCGTGGCCATCTCTCCAAGCCGCTGGCCAAGCAACACTGCATGGCCACAAACGCGACTGGTAACTCACAGTACCAGTCTGGTGACCAGGGAAGCAGGGCGACCAGTACATCGCCTGCTCTTGGCTCTTTCCTTTCTCCTGCCTTCTTAAACAAACCTGAGGTACCCTCTTGTGCACCTGTGTCACCAAGACAATATGGTCCCTACGAACAAGGATACCTTACCTTCCTCCTCGAGCCGGAAACGACACAGGTCCTCCAACCAGGAGGCCGCTGGCAGGATCTCGGCCAAGGCCATTTCTGCCGGGAAGACCTCCAAAACGGCAGAGAAACAGGCCAGCAGAAAACATTAGGCCCTGGAAAAAGAATTCTCTAAAGCTCAGAAGCAGGCCAGGGTTGGGGCCGAACAGGCCGGGACCCCTCCTTTTGACTTATCTTTGGGTCCTTCTACTTCCTCTCAGGGGGTCTGGTCACCAGGAGAACTTCTCTCTCCTTCTGTTCTGCCTGGCCAAGATCGCGATATGTCTCAATCCTTACCGGTTCCACGAACCCAGCCCCCGGCTCCTGAAGCCATCTTCACTTCCACAGCCGCTGGACTTAGGGCAGCAGAACCAGTACCCTTCTCCCCAAGGACCACCTTCAGGCGCTGATTGCTCAGCTGGTAGAGAGGGCTCTCGAGGCCAGGTCGCAGATGCCCAGGGCGGAGTCGGTTATTTTTCTCCCAATCCCCCTATCAGCTACCGCGGCATATCAGGAGCCCTCTTCCCCGTCCCAGTCCTCATGTACCAGGCCTCATCCCCCCAGGAGTACGATCCAGAGCTAGATGCCCCATGGTCAGATGAGGAGGAACCTTCCCCAGAATCTCCATCATTTGGAGGTCTGTTTAATCCTTCTCTTTTTCTACCCCTGCTCCACAAGGCCAGCTCCACGGCCCATATCGGGCCCAATCACTCTACACCGGCAACAGCAACCACAGCAGAATCAGAGGCGGATCCAGTCTTCATCAAACCGGTAACGACCCAACACCATGTGCCCTGCCCGCCCCTCTTTCTTAATGTGGTCCAAAAACGGCCTCCCTGGGCACCTTTCCCCTTCCCAGTGAGAACGACAAAAAACTGTTCAGCGTGGCCCAGGATTTAGCTGATGTGCTAGAGGTGCCCACAATGGATGAGCCTCTGGGTCCCCTCGTGTCCCCCACTGCTACATCAGGGGGTATATTGGAGGCCCTGAAGGCAAAGGATCGCAGATGGGAACTCACGTTCCACAGAACTCATCAAGCTGCAGTATGGGCTATTAGGGCACCCATTTCAGCATCCTTCTTTACTAGGTCCTCTCTCCTTTGACTCCGACAGTACAGGCCAGGGTTCCCGCAGAGGATATCTGCACAAATTAGGACCTGAGCAAACTAGTGGCAGCCGCAGAATATGCTTCCGACGCAACCCTGCACGCCACCAGATTTTCTTCCAGGGCCTGGCATCTAACGTGACAGCATGTTGCATGCTCTGGTTAAAGCACTGGCATGCTGATGCGAAGTCTAAATGGCGCTTGTCAGCAGCCCCATATCAGGGAGGTAAGCTATTCAGGGAGGCTCTAGCGCCATACCTCACAGAAAACAAGGACAAACGTAAGGTGCTCAACCATCTCATTAAACATGCTGATAGACTGGCCAACCCTAGCCCGGAGACAGTCCTTTTGGTCAGGAGCTAGTCCTAGCTATTCCCAGTCCATCAACCATCCTTTTCCTGCCAGGGCAGGACCACCCGACAGAACGGTTTCCAGACCCAGGCAACAATTTCAGAGCAAGCGGCCCTTTTGATGGGGCGGCCGCCTGTTCCGACGGTCCAAGTGACTCTCAGGTGGATCCTCCCATAGGGGGCAGATTGTCCCTCTTTGTTCGCCAGTGGGAGGCCACCACCACGAACGCCTGGGTCCTGAACATGGTCTGCCATGGTCTGTCCCTAGAATTTGTCTCCAGCCCTCCGGGATGTTTCTTATCTTGTTCTCAGTTAAGAAATACCACAAAAGAAGGACTAATGCAAGAGACCATTTGTCACCTCTTGAGCATAAGGGCCATAGAACTGGTGCTGCTGGGTCAGAGAGGTCGGGGATTTTACTCCATCCTCTTTGTCGTCCCCAAGGCCTCGTGGGGATGGATGGCCATGCTGGACCTAAAAGGGTTAAACTTTCATCTTACATACCGAAAATTCAAGATGCAAACTCTCCAGTCCATCTTGGGAAACGTAAGAAAGGGAGTCTTCCTGACATCCATCAACCTCACGGAAGCTTATCTCCATATCCCCATCTCTCCCGACCACCGCCAGTTTCTAAGGTTCACCTACAGGGGTCACCATTACCAATACAGGGTACTCCCGTTCGGCCTGTGCTCAGCTCCAAGAGTCTTTACCAAGATCCTGTCAGTTCTGGCCACTCACCTGAGACTGGTGTCTGTCCAGGTCCAGTGTTACCTGGACGACATTCTAATCCAGTCATCATTGATCCAGGCCGCTCAGTCGGACCTCGGACTGGTGATAAGGGTGCTCCAGAATCATGGATTCTCGGTAAATTTCTCCAAGAGCCATACGGTCCCCACAGCCGGGCTATTACACCTAGGGGCCATCATAGACACAGTAGAATGCCGGGTCTATCTCTCCCAGGAGTGCCGGCACAGCATCCAGGAGTTGATCCTTCACATATGCAGGGAACGAACGGTGACGTTGGCCATTCTCTCCCAATTACTAGGGAAAATGATTTCGGCTATAGCAATCGTCCCATGGACCAGGCTTCATTCCAGGAACCTTCAGTGGTTCCTGCTCCCCTTCCAAAGACTGAACACCAGTTCCTCCAATCGAAGGGTAAGAGTCCCTCATCGCATCTTGCAATCCCTCAGGTGGTGGCTCTCGCCGGCCATGCTCAGGGGGGTCCTACTTCAAGGAAACTGATCGACTCACCCTTACAACCAATGCCAGCCTGTTCGGCTGGGGAGCGCACCTCTGGTCACAGTGGGTCCAAGGCCGCTGGTCCCACTGAGACCTTCAGCACAATATCAACTGGCTGGAGCTCAGGGCCATACACCTGGCACTCCGTCACTTCCGCAGCATGGTAGTGAAGTGTCACGTATTGATCCTCACAGATAACATAGCGGCAAAGGCCCATGTAAACCAGCAAGGGGGCACCCGATCCCGTGCACTCTTGACCGAGGCCCTTCTGCTGGGCTCCTGGGCAGAGAACAATCTTGCCTCTGTCAAGGCAGACCACATTTCAGGGGAGGCGAACAGTCAAGCAGACTTCCTGAGCAGGTCGACAGTGGACCACTCGGAGTGGTGCCTACACCTGAGCATCTTCAGGGAAATTTCTGACCGTTTTGGCTTACCGATAGTGGATCTGTTTGCCTCTCTGGCGAACACTCATCTACCAAAGTTCTTCACCCACTTCCCATCTGCTGGAGCGGAAAGGACGGATGCTCTCCGATGTCTTTGGCCGGAGGGACTGCTCTACGCCTTTCCTCCTCTCCCTCTTCTTCCGGCGGTCGTCTGCAAGCTCCTTCAGGAGAGGGCGGAGATTCTTCTAGTGGCCCCGTACTGGCTGCGGATACCATGGTTTGCCGACCTCGTGAACCTTTCCATAGCAACCCCATGGAAGATTCCTCTGGATCAGGTTTCACTCAGCCAGGGGACCCTTCTTCATCCGGATCCCCAATGGCTCTAGTTAGCCTCCTGGCACTTGAGTGCAGGATCTTATCCCAGGAGTCCTGCTCGCCAGGCGTCATTACCATGATCCAGGCCTCCCGTCGGCCCTCTACCAATCATATTTATGAGGCCACATGGAGGAACTTTTTTTCGTGGTGCACGAACCATCACTTGACCATACCAGACTTAACAATCCCAAAAATATTGGACTACCTTCTGGAGGGTCTGGAGAGGGGCTTGACCCTGAACACGTTACGCAGACAAGTCGCTGCTCTCTCCACCCTACTTACCTGTGACACCGCAGTATCCCTTGGTCAACATCTATTGATTCACTCATTCATCAAGGGTTCCACAAACACCAAGCCCCCTTCTTCCAAGGGTCAGAAGGTATCCTCCTCCGTGATTGGCAGGTGGATCAGGGCGTGCATTTCAGGGGCGTACCAGTCTGAGTCATTGCCGGTTCCACGACATGTCATGGCCCACTCAACCTGTAGTGCATCTACTTATGTGGCTTGGGCCACTCAGGCATCCATTGAGGATGTTTGTAGGGGGGGCCATGTGGTCTTCACCATCGCCCTTTATACGCCACTGTAAGATACATAGGTTCACCTTGGCGGAGGCTTCCTTCAGCAGGAGAATTCTCCAACAGGTTGTACCTGGTGTCACACCGGACCGGCCTGCTCCCCTCCCTCAGGGACAGTAGGCTTTGGTTTGTCCCATTGGTGGATTCTCCATCTCCAGTGCTGGAGAAGGGGCGTTGTCTTACCTGAACACTTTTTCTCAGCACGGAGATGGAGAATCCACTCCCGCCCTCACAGGTTATTTAGGCCTAGGGTTAGATTCATGAGCCAACACTTCTTTCTGCTAGTCAATGGCTTCACCTGCGTCGAGACTGGGACACTCTAGCCCAGGACAGGTGTAGCAAGTTTAGCTGACTTGATCTGATTGGGCAGGAACACAGTCTAAACCCATTGATGGAGTCTCCATCTCTGTGCTGAGAAAAGGTATTCAGGTAAGACAACACCCCTTCTTAGCAAACATGAAAGTTACAATTCTTTTAAATTTAAATTGCTATATTTTCTGAAATACTCTTTCTGTGGAAGAAATACCATTAAATCATTTTTTAATTAAAAATGCTCAGCAACTCTCAGGGTTCTTTGAAGAGCAACTTATTTCATTGCTCTAATTTTGGTAGAAGATAAGGAAAAGAGGTTTAGGGAGGCCAGACTGATGACTAGATTACTATACAAATTGAATTCTTTACATTAATGCTGATCTAAATTGCATTTATTTGCATTTCCAAAGAAACATAGCATTAGGCAATACAAGTAGTTTTTTAATTTACAACCATGAATGAGCCTGAAATTACAATTGTAATTCTTGCTGGTTGTTAAATGGGTCATCACATGACTCAACCAATTTTACAACATTTTTTGCTATGGCCATTAAGTGAATATATGATTGTTTAAGCGAATGCCCAGATAGTTAAAAAACCCATTGTCTGCAATGAGCATTTTTTGCCAGAAACTGGAAGCAAACACCAGTTTCCCCCCCCCAAAAATATCATAAATTGTGATCAAGTGACTGCAGGATGCTGCAAACAGCCATAAATGCAGGCCTTTGCTGAGAGTCCAAAATGCAGTCACATGACCATGAGTGGGGTGTCTATCAGAACCTTGAATATGGGTTGTAAGTACCTTTTTCGAAGTTTCGGTCGTATCTTCAAATGGTCGCTAAGCAACCAGCTATAAGTTAAGGACTACCTATAAACTGCAATCCTAACCACCCGCTTAAAGTAAATTTCACTGAATACCATTATCACAACACTGTGCATGCATACTTCACATCACAATATGTACTACTGTATCCAGTGGCATTAAATATATTTAAGAATGGGCAATAAAGCATTTACATTGTTACTGGTTTTCTTGTACAGAGAAAAAGAAACTGATTTCTAAGCTAGCTTGTTTTATGAGATGATTTGTTTGCCCTCTCTAGGTCAGCCATTGGGACCTCGCAGACTCTCTCTGAAACAGACTCCCAAACTCCCTAATATGGAAGCCTTTCTATATGATGCACGTGTGAAGGTGAAGAAACAGGCTGCAGGATGCCTCTCACCTGAAATGTGCTTTCGAGCTGTGGAAGCTTCAGTGTACTTGCCCTTTGCGGAAGGAATTTGCAAAGAACAGGAGTTTTTTCTCCTTCTTTTGACTTCAGGCCAGGCTAAAGCATTGCAATATGCTTTCTTTGCCCAAAGAATTACAGAAAAATGGATGTTGCCCAATGGGGCATCCTGGAAGACTGCATCTCCTCAACCAATCCGGAAAGCAGCTGTGATAGGTAAGATTGTGAGCATCTTTGAATTATTCAAAGTTCAACTGTTTTTGTGTTGGGGAAAGAAAATGTTTTCTATAGAAAACATGAAGAAGACTATGCAAACACTACATAGTTACTTTAAGGTACCTAGTTTGCACTTCAAGCAGTGCTTAATTTCATAGATAAATTGCAGAACTAGATTGTTAATTCCTCTTACAGTCAGTATCCTTTCTTCAGAAGCTCAAACATAACACAGGTTAGAGGAAAGACCATGATTCTATTTGCATTACTAATAATTGTAATTAACTAAAGATGGATCAACTAATCCAGTTTTCCGAGATCACATACTAAACAATACACTAAACAAACAGATTTAGTGCACACAACATTCTGGGCTATGTGTGATTGGTTAGTGTAGTGTCCATTGGATCATGCAAACCCAGAATAGGGTTGTAAACAAATCTTTTATTTTAAATCTCGCAACTGAAAAGGGACAAAAGGCAGTCTGTGACACACTAAGTCCCTTCTGCATTTTATTGCTTTTAAATAAAAAATAGCAGTTGATGAAGAATAAACTTTTTTGGTGATATGCAGCAATGAAAGAATTTGTAATTTCTATTATGCAGTTTTGTCACTGTAAGAATAGAGATTGTTCTGCTTTCCTTCATGCCACCCTGGGTAGAATCTCTGTAGGGGGAGTTAGCAAAGAGACTCTCAAAAATTGTTTTCTTCCCTTAATTCACATATTTAATCATTAATCTCAAAATGTTGTGTTGACACTTGCCTTTTAAGAAGTTTTAATTTTCATTGTAATGATCCACTGCTTCCATTTCTCCTTGCCTATCCCCAGGAAGATAATGCACTCATCAATTTTTTATAAAGGCATTAAAATTAAAAAAACCCCTCTCTTTGATGTACTGTACAGTTTCTTCAAAAGCTCTTTGTTGCTCTGCATATTGATTGTTTATACTCAGTGGGAAACTCTTCCCTAAGTAGCCCAGTCCTTGGTAGTGCCCTCTTTGATTTTAAGAGAGTGACAGTCATGTTATACTTTCACTGTTCTCCCCACTCTTTCTACCCCGCAGTCTGACTGCTATATACAAGATGTGGTTTGCTGCAGCGTGTGCACGCTGAACTCTCTGAAGCTCACCTGAGCAGGAGGCAGTCTTGAGGGAGCAATCTTCATCTGTCTCTTTCCCTCTGCAACTTTGCAGCCTTAATTATACTTCTCTGCATGATTTATATCCCTTTAGCTTAAAAAGTGGCAAATTAAATCTGTTTTCAACCTTGAACCCTTTTAAGTTGCTATGACTTATTGGAGAACTGACATTTGTGTGAAGTATTGTGGAGTCTAAAATTCAGTATTTGTGGAATATCATTATTTTGCTCCATAAATGCACACATAATATGTATGAGCCTAATTTCCCTTACCATGCAGAAGGAAGAGTCTTCTTTATGAATTTCATGGAAAGTCACTAGTGATGAATATGGAGAAATACTATCTTAAAGAAGCACAGATACAATTTCAGATTTTTCCAAGTCACTATGTGGAATGAAGCAGAGCTAGTAGATGTCATGGCCCCATTGGAGCCTGGTTCAGAGGAGGAGGAGGAGGAGGAGGAGGAGTTGGAACCAGGCCGTCTGACAGGATTGGCATTTCTCTTCTAAAATGTTTGGAGTGGCCAGGGGCTGAGGGCGATGTTGTCCTAAGCCCCTCAGGCTTTGGGGGAAGTGGTCAACCAGCCTGCCCTCACAAACACAGTACAGCAGGGATGTCAAACTGCCGGCCCGTGGGCCGGATTCGTCATCCAGAAGCCATGCCCACCCCATTGCCGGCAATGGCAAAACCGGCCTGATATGTTGCGCGACATCACGTGACGTCGCAAGTTTGACATGTCTGCAGTACAGGATTGGCTGCTGACAGACATTGGTAGTGATAGGCAGCAAATCCCCTCTGATATGGAACAGCTGCCTCCCCCATTTGATCCAAGAACATGGAGAGCAGAACATAGGCAGGTCAGAGAAGGGCTGTGAGGCTACTCAGGAGAAGGAGCACCTGGAGTGGATTGACTTAAGGAGAAGACGTGGGGAGTTAGTCTTTGTCAGGAACAATTATTTGTTTTGGCTTACACTTGCCTTGCCTTGACAACTGCCTTTTGCCTTGTACCTTGACTTTACCTTGTGCACTATAGTTTGCTTTGGGGACTCACTTAGCCGGGTGGACTGGACTTGGGATCCTGGACCATGCCCTGTAAGCATGCTCCTACTCTATGGACTTTCTTTGTTATAAACGGGCTGTTGTTTGGGGGACTGAGGGTGGGTTGCCTGCAAGATGGCATGGAGCCTTATCAGTTGTTGGAGGGCTGTTTGTTGAAACATTTACTTAGAGCAATAAAGGACTCTCTAGAGGCCTGCCTTGCCTTGATGACCTGTCGTAACAATAGAGGGTCTTATATCAAGCTAAGAGCAGGTTACTATATGGAATGAAGCAGAGCTAATAGAGGGCCTTATATCAAGCTAAGAGCACTTTAATGCAAAATGTATGCCTTGCTTAGTGGACTGATGCTTTATAGTGCATTGACTTTGAACACGGAGATAATTTAACAAAGCAGACCATGGCTGGAAGAAGCATGTGGTGACTGCTAGTTTTTTACATTGTCAACTGGTCAGCTGGAAATGCACTAACTGCCTCTTGTTCATTATGTTTTAAAGTCTGCAGCAGCAAGAATGACTATGAATCAGGTTAAAACTTGTTTCTGAGGAACAAGGAATTTAATACTAATTCTAGGGGCCATGTTGTAGAAGTATCTAGGAACTGCTCAGAGTTGTGTTTTAAGAAAGACGCCATGCAAATCTTTTAGAATAAATACACATTAATGTCTAGCCATATCTGTACTCACGTTTGGAAACCTCTTAGCATATTATCAACAGAAGATATATATAAAGAACTTAGATAAATATTAGTATTTTGACTGAACAATTATGGTTTGAGTATATTTTAGGCCTCCTGAAATGTCCACAATAAGCTTTCTGTAATTACTCAAGAGCATGGATCATTATGTGTTGATACAAGCCCGATATATTGCTTCAAGCTAATAGAATCAGAAAAGCTTCTGGGGCACTGGTAAAATACATTTTGCTAGATTGATTGCTGCATGAGCATTTCTGGTGCTTGGCTACACAACAAATTGATCTTTTCTTGTAATAAGTAAGCACGCAGTAACCTAGTACTAGTTCATAAAGCTTTGTATGTTGTGTGTACCAAATATAAATTTCATTTCTACTTCTTAACTTAACTATGTACTAATATTAATATTCATTAGTGCTTATAGGTTTTTTAAGAACTGGGACTGGGCTCTTTGATTTGAACTTCTGTATAAATACTTTTCTCAGCACTCAAGTAGGCAAGAAATTGTTTCCAGAAAATAAAATACTTTTCTGTCCCCACTAAAGATGAAATTATATTTAATGTGGAAGATCCATAAAAAGGGGCATGTGTGTGTGCATGTTTTA
The DNA here is from genome assembly GCF_016545835.1 of Crotalus tigris. Taxonomy (NCBI): domain Eukaryota; kingdom Metazoa; phylum Chordata; class Lepidosauria; order Squamata; family Viperidae; genus Crotalus; species Crotalus tigris. Next base: position 755,561 of record NW_024097214.1, on the reverse strand, counting down.
AAATGTGATAGTTACCATGGAAATCAATGATTCAGGCTGGGATTAAGCTCTGGGGAAACAGGACTCAACCTTTTCTCCATTTATATTTTACCAATTACAATTTCTTTCTCAGCTATTTAGGGGCTTCTGAGTTTTTGGAAGGAAGACATTCTTCTAAAAGGCCACACGGGTTTTGAAAAAATGATTTAAGAAAAAAACTTCTAACCAGCAATAAATGAATGGGCTCAAACCTCACAATAAGCCATGTTGCATGCAAATCATGGTTTGTTGAATGACCCATAAGTGCTGAGTTCATACACTATGTTAAGAAAACCTAAACAGGTACAATCTGTTTGTAACCAAATTACAGTAATGGGTGAAAATGACTGTTAACTATATTCACATTTCATATAAATTTATTATATGGTTCGTTTAGCATGTTCTGCAAATCCAGCTTTCTGGATTATAATTTATGGTATATGCTTTGGTGATGCTTTTCTTAGCCTTAGGCCCTTCCAGATACTCAGAATTCAGTTCCCGGAATTCTCTACAATGGTGATGCTGGCTAGGAATTTTGATGTTAATGCTTATAGATCTGGAACTTGGGAAAGACCAGTTTTATGTCCTCGTATGAAATAAATCATTGTGATTTATTCAACAAACAAGCAAAGTCTTTGCTAGGAGATGAAGTTTCTTACATGGAACTCCAACGTAGTTACAGAAACTTACTGCTCTTGGTGCCTGCCAGTGTTCTTGTCCCCTTGACTTTTTACATTAAAAAAAAAAACACCTGTAATGCAATGAGAAGCTACACATTGTTTCATAATATGAATTTCTAAGAATTGTTCTGGACCCTAAATTAACTTTCTTAGAAAATAAAAAAATAATGAGAGACTGCAATGCAATGCATTATTTAGAACAATGGTCCCCAACCTTTGTGGCTTACGGCCCAGCACGGGGGATAGGAGAACTGGCCATGCAAACAGTGGGCTGGTACGTATGGGATGCACACGGCCTGCCGGTCACACAAGTCGAGCTGTGCACACACATGCACCGGCTAGCCGCTCGCACATCCTGATCTGGAACTGGCTACAGCCCGGTAGTGGACCGCAGCTTGGGGGTCGAGGATGCCTGTTTCACTTACCCTGAAAATGGACAAAGATAAACAGGATTAATAGAAATGAATATCTGTACTTATGGTTTGTAATTGATCATATTCCAGTAACTTTATTTTTGAAAATCACCCAAATTGCCATTTTGGTAGTATGTTCAAATATCATCAAAATTCTGATTATATTGCCAGTCTAAAAACTTTGGAGATCTTAGAACAATCCACTTTTCTTACATGTATAATATCAATAGTCTCTGCTTTAGTATCAGATTTAACTGAGGAATGAAAAATTTGCCTGTAGTATTACAGTTTAATAAACATTGGCCAGAATATTCTAATAATTGCTTCTTTTCTCTCTCTCTTTCATCCAAAAGGTTTGGGGACAATGGGCCAAGGCATTGTGGTATCTCTGGTGAAGGCTAAAATTCCAGTTGTGGCTCTGGAGAAGGATAAGAAGCATCTTGAAATAGGAAGGAAAGCTATCAAAGCTTGTTTAGAGCGCGTAGCTTTAAGAATGCAACAGAATGGCAAAACACTGGATGTCCATGAATCTAAATTACTTCACTTCACTCTGGATTTTGGTGCACTAAAAGATGTAGATCTAGTTATTGAGGCTGTATTTGAGGATATGGTTCTGAAAAAAGAAATATTCTGTAAATTATCAGAAGTCTGCAAGCCAGAAGCCTTTTTGGGCACTAATACTTCTTGCCTAGATATAGATGAGATTGCTTCTGTTACTAATCGTCCCCAGCAAGTCATTGGTACTCATTTCTTTTCACCAGCACATGTAATGAAGCTAGTAGAGATCATTCATGGGCAGCATACATCACCTACTGCTATTGCCACAATTATGAACCTGGCCAAAATTATGGACAAATGTGGTGTTCTAGTAGAAAATTGTTTTGGCTTTGTTGGGAACCGGCTATTCAATTCTTATAATGAACAAACATATTTCCTTTTAGAAGAGGGCAGTTCTCCGGAGGAGATGGACAACATTCTGGAGGAATTTGGTTTCAAATTGGGTCCTTTCAAAATATCTGATCTTGCTGGGCTTGATGTGGGCTGGAAATCTAGAATAGGGCAGGGCTTGACAGGAGCCAACTTACCTCTTGGTACACTTCCCCGCCAACGAGATGGTAGACGATATAGTCCTCTTCCTGATATCCTATGTGAGAATGGGAGATATGGTCAGAAAACTGGAAAGGGCTGGTACCTATATGATAAACCTGGGGGAAAGATAGCAAAGTCTGATCCCTGGCTTCATGATTTCCTTCAAAATTATAGAAATGCTCATAACATTACTACTCGCACCATTACCCATAGTGAGATCTTGGAGCGTTGTTTGTATTCACTTGCCAATGAGGGTTTCCAAATATTATCTGAAGGAATGGCATCTTGCCCAGAAGCCATTGATACCATCTATATAAATGGTTATGGGTGGCCCAGACATAAGGGTGGTCCAATGTTCTATGCTTCTGAGATTGGGCTGTCTAAGATTCTAACAAAACTGCAAAAGTATGCTGAGGCTAATCCTGACATACCTAAACTACAACCCAGTCCCTTTCTGCAGAAACTCGTCACCCTTGGCAGCCCTCCATTGAAGAACTGGCCATCACTTGTGAGATCCCAGCAAAGCAACTTATAATTAATGCTTCCTGAAAATTATCTTCTGTACATGCAAGTGGAAGGATTTTCTTTTCCTATCTTATTCTAAAAAAGCTTCGGGATGCATGCAAATGTTCTCATGGGTCATTTTTAAGCTTTCTTTATTGTTAGACTGTTTGCATTGTTTTCCATCATTGTGAAGCCCATGCATCTCAGGGAAGACCTGATGAAAACAATGCCTTTCTAATATGCCTTCGCATTTAATGGAAGCCTGGATGATTTTGTAGATGATTGGGAGAAAGGATACTTGCACTCATGCCGTTGCCACTCTTCAGTAAATGGCAGAATATAACCTATGATAAGTTCAATGAAATCCTTTTCTTCTTTGAAAGAAACTTACCAAGCAAATTCTCTTTCATCAGATGAAATGAGAACTGATAGGAAAATAAAGCATAGAATATTTTTTCTACACACAAGTTATCATTCAGTATAAACAGCCTGTTTCTTATTCAGATTTTTCAACTGATTGATTTCAGGCTGTAGTCTGAAATACAGCGTACTATAGAACAATATCACTGTCTTTTCTGATTTCAAAAATGACCTTACACCTTCTATCTCCAAATGATAAATTGTTGCTCACAAAGTGCTTTTTATCATACCACTTGCTTGAAAGTACATGCTAGTAATAAGCTGCCCTGTCTCTGAATATACTTGATCAAACCATCTTACAAGAAGAAAAACAAATATCGATCTGAAAGATGTATACTATTTTGGAAGTAAATACATTCCTGGGCTGAGTATATTCTTTGCTTTTGCTCCACTGCATTCTCCCAAGCCATTGTTTTTACCAGTTGGACCTCTGAATTCTAGTAAAAAAAGTCAAACAAATCACTGTTAAATCTTTGTACCGTACACTATTAAATTAGTAAAGCAAATTTCTCAAACTTGGCACCCTCCAGTATGCTCTAGCAGGTAAGGTATTGGACTGAGAAGATCCATGTACATGCCCATCCTCAGCTAGGAATCTGCTCTGTTCCATTGAACCAGTTGCTATGTTTCAGCCAACCTAATAGGCTAATCAGAAGAATTGGAGGAGACTGTTCTTATATGTGCTGCTGTGATTCCTGGAGAAAATTGAATATTCTGACACATCTGGAAGATACCAGGTTGGGGAAAGCTGTCCTAAATTTCTAAGTAAGATTTGTGAAATTGTATAGTTTTTCAAGCTTATCAACTTGTTAGCTCTTTTTTGTTCATGGAAATAAATATGTGTCTTCCTCAAGTTAATGCTCCATGAAAAATGTTAATTCTCTTAACTCCCTGATTTCTGAATATCTGAAGAGAGTTAGCTTGGAAAAGGCTGCTGTATACCAAGTACCGGTATACAAGTATACTATTGGTTCTAGGACATGCAATACAAGGGAAGATATAAACAAGGTGATTAAAAAAAATAATTCTGTGTGACAGAAAAAAAACAAGAATACTTATTGTTTAATTAATACTGGCAAGGCCTCAACATTTATAAGGTTGTTTTGTTTTCAAAGCTGCTATTTCTAGAAATCAGGAAATTAAGATCAAGTGCTGATATCCAGAACCACCTTCTTAACTGAAACATTTTATTAACCCCCCTTGTGTTTTTCTGTAATGTCCCTTTTTTTCCCAAATGTTACAGAGAGAAAATCGCCATGGAATTAACCCTCACGTCATGTCCCATTTACCACAGCCTGAAGATGCATGGTTGTTTTTAAGGGATGTGTACTCATGATGTCTTCAGGTCTTGCCAATCCTGTGCTATGAGAGCCTGCAGTCATCTATTAAAATTCTTCCTTTCCCCCCCTCCCCTAATGTAGGCTTTTGCCTTATGAGCAATGCAATGCTTCAGTGATGAGGCTGGCAATTGCATCAGAGACGGAATACTCCCAGTTCCTATTGACTGTTTAAGCCTGCTGTACATATGCCCTTCCCCATCTGGTCACTGCCTTATTTCTTCATTTGGTCTTGGACTGCAACTAAGACTGTATAACTAGCTTGTACAGAGTTGATTTGTTGGCCTAGATTTCCCCCCTTTTTTTAACCATAGGATATCAATTTCCAAGATCAATAGTTGCAGGAGATTAATCAATAATCTGGTTAATGGTTAGTGTGGCATATGAAGGGAACAAGCAGGAAGGAGCAGTTAAGACTACTCTGTCCTGATTGACAGGTTACTTTTGTTTTGAACAAAAGATTATCTCCTAGGATACAGTCTTACAGCAAAAAAGAAAAAGGAATTGGATTACATAGTGTAGCACGGGAGACATAAAAGATGAAATTGGAGAGACCATGTGGAATACCCCAATATTCCACACTATATGTTATAACAAAAAATTGAATTAATTAGTTTTGCCTACACCAAAAGGAAATGCAGGCTGAATGGGATAAGGATGCTAGAGAATCCACTAATTATTACCTTAAACTGCATTAAATTATTTGGCTAGACTGTGAAGACGGTAAAATCTACACTGACATACTTCTTTGCTGACATAAGGATATGAAGAATATAAATTAACATGGTCATCAGGCTGGGTCCACTGGCACATGAGAAATCTAATTTGTTGAGGCAGCATGAGATTAGTGATTAGAATAGCCTTCCGCCAGATGATTGCACCATCAAATGAGACTACATTAACTAGTTACTGAACATTATTGGAGTTGTAGCTACCAGATATGAGAAGGCTGAGTTAAAACATAGCGACTAAATTTATTGAGTGAACTCTCATTCTAACTTATCTCGCAGCATCTACATGGATGAGCCCACTTCTACACTTCTGAGTATCATAGTGAAAGTGATGAAAATGTAGTATGCATTCAATAAATAGTAATAATTCATATTCCTATATCCCATGCTAAGCAACTTAGAAATGTCTAACTCTATTCATTGGTTTATTATCATATATATGCACATGTTTATGTACTAATATTAATCTGTTAAGATCTTGGAACAAAACCTTAACCTTTCACCTCCCAGTGTGCATTTTTAGTTCAAACTAATTTGTGAAAGATATTTCTTCATTACCTTTTGGCTCTCATTATCTTTCCAGGATGTTGAAATTCAACCTTTGAGAGGACCCTGTACTTTCAGACAGGAATAGAAAAGATGATTTCTTAAACTATGGCTTTTCCCATCATGGATTACAGTAATGAGAAAACATGTATCTAATAGTACATAGTGTCAGTAGCATGTTTTCTCACTGTGAATTTCTCAAAATTTTACAAGCTCTCTCCCAAGGCTGGAAATGGTAATGTTTTATCCTCCACTATTTTCTTTTCCCTCATTGTTGGACTTCTGATGTCTTTTAACTAAAGCTACTTCAAATCCATATCCCTCGTCTTCAGATCAATGGCTGAATTAATGTACAAATGTGCTAAGTCATAACATAAGCTCTGTTTGTGTCCAGGATATAAAATGTTCTACTATAGTGCTACATGTATCCTCCAACATGCTCCTTTTGTTAGGCCCTTTTAAACATATCATGCTACAGGGCATGAGTTGCAAAGTTTTATGTCAGCTGAAACCATCTCAGGCCCTGACCCTTACAAGCAGCTTGTCCCAGTGGGAATATATTGGCAATTTCTTGAAGGTGAGTACACATGACATCTATTGATTGGCATATAGGTTAAACCACCACCCCCCCACACACACACTTTTTTTTTCTTTTTTTGCTACACAGGAAGAAAATCAAAACGTTCCTAATTTTTGGTGGTGCTGTCCAGCTTAGCTACCGCCTTTGATTTACTTGTAAACTAGTGCCTCTTCTCCCACAGGCTATTCTGATGGGATGCCTGCCCCCTTCAATAACAATCAGATAAAGAGACAGAGCAAGGGCAAGAGGCTCAGAAGAAACCTCCTTGGCTTCTTTGACTGTAAAAGAATTGAGGGGGGGGGAGAACTGTACCTTCAAACTTGCAAGATTTTTGTCAATGTAGCTTTACAAAAAAGTAGAATTAGCACATCTGACATGATTCCTATCTGGTTTACCCTGCAAGGCTGACAGAAAATTGTTCACCCTGTGATGTACTATTAGCTTTATCTGACACACATATACTGAATCGGTTAACACACATATGCCTCTTCCCGGTTATTTCCAGAGAAGCTTGTCCGACCTATTATCTGCACCATAGTCTGGCAGGAGATAATGAGACCGCTTTTGCAACAAGGAATATTTCTTTGCACTCTGCTTTTGAAGTAGCTAAGGCATAAAATCACAGTTTCAATTAGACTATCTTTTATAATTTATTTTCAAAGTACATAGCCTGTTCTTTTTTTTCTTCCAAAAGTGGATAGAATATCAACTCAGTTTAATCCCTGCCACAGATGCTTCTGACACATGCTTACTGTATCAATAGACACTATCTAGATAAATAGTGTGGTGATAAATACTTGGCAATTTCTGATAGTGATTTTGCTTCAAGAATATTTTTGTTCAAGATCACTTTGTCTAGTTCCAATGGTTATGTGGGATTACAAAACAATTACTGCAAATACGTACACTCAGACCCAAATGGTGTGACAACTTTTTATCCCCCCCCCCATACCATCAGTTTCTCACAGAAATTATTATTGATGAGAAAAGTACCTATACAAAACCCAATTCCATAACTCTTTCCTACTACATCTTAACCAACCACACCTCTTATTACTAATTTTTATAGTGCAGGTCTATGAACAGGGTCAAAAGCCTCCATTTTAAGATTATCAAATCACAATCTTCTTTCTCCATGAAGAGCCAGTACAACTATGTAGATTTTTGATCAGGAAAGCATTTGCAAGGTTTCATTACATCACCAGTTCCCTTCTCATTTGGCAGGTAGGAAACAAGAGGTCTGGTTTGCCCACTGTTTGAAAGATACATTCTATACTGCAGGACTTTAGCAGTGAGTTGTCTTGAAATTGAGAGATATGATTCTCGGCCATTCTAGATTACTTTATTGAGTGAAGTTAATCCAGACCATGACTGATTCAGTTTGGAGTTAAATTTAAGCCCCTGTGAATTAATTACTTAGGTCAATTAATCCCTATTTGCTGTACTTATTACATACATATTATATTTGTAGTAAGAACAAGGCCTGAGAGTGTGACCTTACTCTGTTGCTTGGACATCTGAGAAGCCTTCTGGGTACAATTGATTTGAATAGATCAAAACAGTACAGAAATTCATTCCTTTTTGCTTCCTATCCAAGTAAAAGCTGGCAGCTTCCTGGAAAAAAAATGGCTAATACTTATTGTTTGCAGGGAATGTAACATATGGTGTAGCTATGACTGCAATTAAGAGGCTTATTCCTCCATTTTATTAAAATATTAGATAAAAGTCCTGACTGATCAAATTCATGATGAAGGTTATGGTCAGGAGCATTTGTTAATGGCCATGAGACATGGAATATTGGAGATTCAAATCTAAGGGGAGTAAACAGTGCAAAACATAAAGTGAAGTGAGGTGGTGAGGGGAAAGGGAAGGGAAGGGGAGAGAAGAAGAGAGAGGAAAGGAAAGATGTAAAAGATCTGAATTATTTGTTGATACAATGTATTTTTAGGGCCACTTGACTGTGTAATAGCTCTGGACAGCTTAAACATTTAAAAAGGAAAAAAAATCAGTATCAAAAGGGAAGAATGAAAACTCTCTTACTCACATAATGGCCAACCAAAAGGGGTCCATCAACCATCTTGGACCATGCCTTGAAGAAAAAGTCAGCTTTTCAAGATTTGTTTAAAAGCACAAAGGATAGGGGACATTTGGATCTCTTCGGGATGGTATTCCACAGGGCAGTGACAGTGATAGAGAAAGCATACCTCCTAGTCTTGCTAGATGATATTATTTAATAAAATGGGACCAAGAGCATATAAATTCATCTGTTCATACAGGATATAAGGAATACAAGATCAGAAGTTGGCCTGCTCTTGTGCAGTACAAATGAAGATGATTGTAACAACTAAAATGTGTGTCATTAAATACGAATTTTATTGTAGTGGGTGTACATGAAAGTTGGAATTCCTTTGTTGATGATAGTTGCCTATTATGATCCACCGAATGGTGATAATGGCAGATATTCTCTAGACATGATTTTGGGGAGATATTATGCAACATTCTGAATGATTAAGATTATGGGGAAATGTTATTCTGCAAAGTAAACATGAATGGATAGATAGGTCAAAGAATACAGAAAAAGCATTGGGCCATTCAGAAATTATAAAATTGGATTTTCATACATGCTCTACTCATAAATCTATTCTCGTTTACCCATGGCAAGGGAATGAATATCAATCTAATCTAAAAGTGTAATCAATTTTAGGATTTATGATGAAATACAGAGTAAATTAGTGAAATATGCAAAAGTGATATGATTCTGAATGTGAAATATCATTTCTTGGCAATGTCAAGAATGGTCTTGAAAAAAAATGAGTGTGGGGAAAAAAGAAAATGAAAATAGAACATCTACAGAAAGAAAAGGTATGCATTCTGTGTGACAAAGGATTAGATGATAGATTAATCTCCCAGTGGAATGAAGGAAGAGTTGACATAAGGAAATATGATGTGAAAATTATTTGGAAAAAACTGAAAAATCATATCACAGAAGAAGTTATATTGGTGGGAAATGGTGCATGGTGAAATAAAAGATGATGTAAATATTATTTAAAAGACTGATTGCTGAGGATGAGGGAAATTTGTATTACAAAAAAAAAAACCCAATAGTGAGGAATGTAACCAAGTAGAACAAGGAAAAGTTATATTTAAAAAAGTAGAAAAAATGCAGTGTGATTTTGGTGGAAATTGATAAAAATTGTTTTTGGAATGGGCAAAAAGGATTGTTTTTGTTGGTGGTGAAAATAACATTTTGAGGATGCTGATTGTGTGAAAGTCCATTAATGGCATACATTATTTTCCTTTTCTCCTAAGAAACAAATATTTCTCTGGAAAACTACAATGGACATGGCAAGTGAGGAAAGACCTATGTAGTAATCCTTATCTATGAAACCCCTCTATGCCCCATAATCTCAGAAGAACCTTTTTAAATTGCATCATGATCATGGAAAATATATCTTTATATGCATAGTGAGGCCACACTTGGAGTACTATTCCAATTCTGGTCACCATGATACAAAAAAGATGCTGAGGCTCTAAAACAAATGCAGAAAAGAGAATGCTTACAGGAGATCTGATAACAGTCTTCCAATATTTGAAGGGCTGTCACAGGGAAGAGAATGTTGATTTATTCTTCATAGCACTTGGGAGTAAAACAAGAAATAATGGGTATAATTTCATCAGATGGAGATTCAACCTGGAAATAAGGAGGAATTTCCTACCAATGAAAATGATTAATCAATGAAACAGTTTGCCTTCCTAATTGATAGGTGCTACTCCATTGCTGGAAGTTTTTGTTTTTTTTTTAAATTGGACAACTATTTGACTGGGATAGTACGAGGACTCCTGTCTTTGGGCAGGGGATTGGACTAGAAGACCCCCAAGGTCCCTCTCAGCCCCATGATTCTATGATTACTATAAGCATTTTCTAATACAGGGGTTCCCAACCAGGGGTGCTCGCATCCCCCTGAGGGTGCGAGCAATATTCCAGGGAGTGCAAAAACTTGGGTTTTCAAAATTATAGTGTATATGCATAATTCATTGCTGTTATTTTGAACTTTTGTAAGGGGTGCGAGAATATATCTATCAGAAACGTTCTAGAGGTGCAGGGTATAGAAAAGGTTGAGAACCACTGTTCTAATAGTAGAAATATTAACTCTTTTAATCTTTCATCTGCTGTCTTTTCTTCTTTTTAAATTGCACTAAAACATGTAAATTAAATTAAAGCATGTAAAAATCATGTTTACTTTTATTGTTTTATCCTGGCTGTTAATCATTAATGAAAACCAATTTAGCTAGAGAAAGATAGGATAAAAAGCTTCATTGTTCAGAAGTGCTTTCTGCGCAAAACATCTGGAGCAAGCGAGCATCATTTCACCAGTGAAGGCTGATGCTTAAGTGCTGGTGAATCAGGTCATAGAGAATAATGTACTAAGGGAGCAGAAGACAGCTTTATGTAATCTATTTCCATAACCTCCGGTTTTCTGCTCCAGTGAACTCCATGGCACCAGTTTAAGGAGGAAGACGTATCAACTGGCCAGAGAGAAATGGTTTCATTCATAAATACTAATGGCACATTTATGAAATCATTTGTTTTAAAAATATGCAAGTATATTATTTATCCTTATTTATTGCAAGGCTACAGGAAGATATTTACATCGGAGGCCTGTCTACTGCTGAGCAGCAGACCTGAGGTATCCTGATGGGTCCAGACACCAAGGTGGGGAGGTGGAAGCAAACTGGAAAGATTGGGGGGGGGGGTGAAGCAAACGTTGGACGGCAGCTCTGTGCCCGGCGGGTGTATTAAAAGAGAAACAATTGGTCACAATACGTTAAAATCCCAAAGGATCTAGGCCTTGGGTTGTGTGAATGGTGGGAGATGCCTACGGTTTCCAAGGGGGCTGCGCATGAACTTGGGAGCGAGAAGCCCTAGTAACCGTTCGATGGAGAGAAAAGTACCCCCGGTCTTTTGACTGGCTGCGATCTGTCCCTCCTTTCGCCTCGCCCACAGGAGCTGTCAGTGAGCACTCGCTCCAGACAGAGGGCGGGGAACGCCGACTGGTTTAATCTCCCGGGGAGGATTCCGCAGCTCTCCTAATCCTCCTCCAACCTTCCTCCTCCCGCCGCTCACGAGCACTTCAGCGGAGTCCCCACGGCTGACTTCCCCTCCCTCATTTTCCCCGCCCCGTCGCTAGCTGGAGGGGGCGGGCTGGGGCTGAGGCGGAGCTGGGCGGCTGGCCAAGGTGCCTCCAGGCGGGGCCGGGCTAGCCCGCGGCGCCGTTTCCCCTGGCAAGAAGCGCTGCTTCCCGACCCGCTGCGCTTTGTGTGCGCGCAAGCGGGAGTGACTCGGTGACAAGGCGGGAGCTCAGAGCGGGCGGCAAGTGAGGGAAGGCGGCGGCGGCGGCGGCGGCGGCGGCGGGAGCAACAACACTATGAGCGGGGTTGGGGCGGCGGCCAGCGTCGCTGCCGCTTCTATTCCGATCGGGAAAAGCGAGAAACTGGATGAGGCTCAAGCTCTGGCCCGCAGTTGCGCGGGAAGACCCGACTTTCAGCCTTGCGATGGGTTGTCGCTGTGCGCCACACACAGTCACGGCCGCTGCTTCCGTCTGCACTGGTGCTGCCATCTGGGCTGGTGCCATTGTGAGTATGAGTACAGAGGGCGAGGAGGCTGGGATGGGCGCGGCGGATGGGACGGGAGAAAGCAAACCAGAGGAGGGATTCGGGGGGGGGGGTGTCCCTGCAAGCTGCTGCCTTCCAGATGTTCCGCTCTGTTGCAAGGAACCCCTTGGCTGAAGGCTGCAGATTCGTGGCAAGGCAGCGGGCGGGCGGGCGGGCGGAGGTTTGTGGAGCCTTCGGAAAGGGAGAGAGATTGGCTAATCACACCGGGGATGGAGAAAAATCGGTAGTCCTGAGGGGAAAACCTAAACCTTTTGGTGGGTTTCGGGTTGTGGCTTTTGCTCTAGAAGGAACCGCTTCGAGGAGGAGATGGGCTCTTGCCTGATTTCTTTTTCTCTGATGCCCGGAGCGAAGATTTGACGAAGGATCAGTAGTGACAAACAGCATGGCATCCGCAGCCTAGATGGATGTCTGTGTTCTCCTGGGGAAGAGAGATCTGAGTGCTTTTGACTAGGACAAGCTAAGGAGTGGGCTGATCTGCGGTGTGTTGAGTATGAGTGGGTAGGTAGGTAAAATGTATAAGTGTAGCTGGGAGGGCTCAGCGCCGACCGCGCCAATCAGCTGAGCGGCGCAATCGGCTGAGTGGTGTGGGCATCCCGGGGCCCAGATCGCCGCGCAACACCGTAGCGGGGAGGACGCATATAAAGAATATTCCTATAAGGAATACATTCCTCCTCTTCCTAGATCTTAGTTAAGCCCTCCATAGCTATTAGAAGCAGCTTAGCTCTTTTTTTTTTCAACTATAGTATAATTGCTGAAATCATATATTCCTGTATTAGACAAGAAGTAGAGGCATCCTTCAATACTATGGACAGTGAAACCTCTTTCAATCTTTTCTTTATTTAGAGAACATGGATGGCCCTCCTGATGCAGCTCCAACCAATATCAATGTTGAGGGAGGATGGAAATTGTAATTCTACATTTGGAGGGTGCAGTTCTCTAAACCTTGAGCCAACTGTTGTAGTTTGCATAGAATAATGTAAATAGTAGTAAGTGAAGCTTGCTTTTGGATTATAATAAAAAAGCCATTCACATTTCTTCTATGGCTGCATATGTAATTTGATATACGGTTTGAAAAACTAGCCTGAGATTGTCATGGAATGGTTTTATGCATAATACTAGCTGTCTAGTTTTCAAGTTACTGTTTTCACTGATTCCCTTAGTTTGAATGGATTACTCTTAGATAAAGAATGTTGTCCGCTTATCTTTTCTTGGTGTTCAGATTAAATTTTCCAATTGACTAACAGCTCATTAATGGTTTTTTATAATCTAGAGTAAAAGATGGGACACTGGGGAAAAAGTTGTAAACTGTAAACATATATAATTTACTTCACACTTTTATCTGCAGTGGAAATGGCAATAAACAGAAGTAATACTATCCGTCTGGAACTAGTCACAAAACAAATGTCAGCAGCTTGCTATAACCACTTCATTATCCAGAGCCAAAGAACTGGAAGTCAGTGCATGGAGCTTGTTGTAGCAGATAAATAGCACTTTGTTTTCTCTGTAAGGATGCCATTGTTCTCATTCAAAGCTCCAAAGGTTTTCTCCCCATTCATAGGGACACCATAATCTGCTAGACTCAAATCCTAGGAGTCATGCAAATTATATTGTGCAAATGATTTTGTTTTCTGTTTTAAAGGTATTTTTCATTTATAAATTAGAAGTTATTTTGTCTCCTTCTGAAAGCTGCATATCTAAATAGAAAGTATAAAATTATCAGTTAATTCTACCTGTCCAAATCTGAAATTCTACTTGTTTTGGTGTTTTCATCAGTTTTTCTTTCTAGCAGTGCATCAATGTGCTAGCAAATGGCAATAAAACATACAATTCTTCTGAGAAAATGGGTAAGGGCAGGATGAAATTTGACATTTTACTTATGTCTAGATTGCAGAAGTATCCTGTTGGTTACTCTTCTTGAATTATGTTACCTTCCCTTCTAGTACCATGTTCAGCATTAAACTATGTCTGAGCAGAGCAGTTTTTTTTCTAAAGAATGAATTATGTAATCCATAGTAGTGTTCACTGATTACTCAAGACAATGTTTTTATTTTCAGGCTATTGAGCAATCAAGCCTATCTGAATTTGCTGCTTTAATGCTTCTGATCAAATGGCTGAATTTATTTTTTCCACTCTTAAACACTATAGTCACAGCAGGATTGGGTGCATCATCTAAAATCCAAATTGTATTAGACTGTGTGATAGCATTCATAACAAGTGATCCCATATATGACTGAGCTTAGAATTTCTGCACAGTCTCTTTCATGTACTCAATTAAAAACATCACAGGTTTTCTTTTATGATGTATATCCCAAGTGGAAATCGCAACAGACATTATGTCAGATTTGGCTTTTTGCTTTTGGTAATATTATACTCCATTGAGGCCAACTGATTGTGTGCCATTAAGTTAGGGCTGATTCTTATCAAGCACACAGAGAGATTTTCTCCATAATGATTTAACCTGGTCTTTTAGATCTCCCAGTGGTGTAGTCATAGCTATTGGAACTGAGTCAATTCACTTTGCTGCTGGTTATCTTCTTCTCCTTTCTTCCACTTTTCCCAGCACAAGTCTCTTTTCCATGTACTGTATCACAGGGAATACCATGGTTTACACTATTCTGATTTTTGTAGGTATAGGTAGATCATGGCATCTGATTATCTTTTCCAAGATCTTTGTGGCTGCTCTACCAAATGTTTGGGTGCGGCATATTTGACTGCTTGTTATTTTACTGATGATGGTTGATCCTACAATGCAGAAAATATTTAATATACATTCAGCATATAGATTGAATAAAAAGGGGGAGATTATATAGGCTTGTCTCACTTCTTTGGCAACCTGGAGTCAGTCTTCCTCATTATGTTCTATCTCTACTATGGCTTCCAGTTCTATGTTAGGCTCCTTATCTGGGATTCTCATTTTTCTAACTATATTCTACAACTTGACATGATCAACACAATTGAATGTATTCTTTTACGATTAAAGAAGCACATACTGATTTCTTTTTCATATTCTTTAGCTTTCTCAGTTATCTAGGCTGCATCAGCAATTATGTCTTGTGTTCTTCAGCCTTTTTAAAAATCATCTTGAATATCTGGCATCTCTTTTTCAGTGTAGGGCAGGAGTCTTCAAACCCGCCCCTTTTATGTCTCATGGAATTTAACTCCCAGAATTCCTCAGCCAGGCACACTGGCTGAGGAATTCTGGGAGTTGGTCCATGAGTCATAAAATGGCCGAGTTTGAAGACCCCTGATGTAAGGCCATCTAATCTTCATCAGATGATCCTGAGGATTATTTTGTTAGCATGTGAAATTAAGGATTTCTGATGAGACTCACTAAACTTTGCATACTGTAGGTGAACTTATTTAATTAATGTCTTTGTTGCCCTAAATGTAATGATTGAGTTGGCATAAATCGCAGAGGTAACAGTTAATATCTTCAAGGCAAGAATGGTGTCTATAGTGGTTCCAGATTAAGCTCTTCTCATTTCTTGCTAGAGCTAGAAAATAGGCCTGCCTCAAACATGAACACATTTACCAGGAATTGTAAAGACTTTGAACTAAATGAAGCAATAGTTGTATTCAAATCTGAATTAGAACATCTTCTCTTATTCCTGGGATAGACTCCATATGCCTGTATTAATTCACTTATTTTTGTAAACATAGATACTTGCCAGTGAACAGGCAAAAACAGTGTATAGAATGGTATGTCATGTTTTGCATCCCTCCCTGGGATAGCTGCAGACACAAAGTGAAAACAGCAAGGGATGTGAATGTCTTCTTACAGACATTACAAAAGCAACACTTTCTAGGAACTTCAGTTTAAAATGGTGGATGATAATTATAATTTTCAGTTAAAGACCCTGGGTTTGGTTGGTTTGGGGTTTTTTTTTCTATCTAATGTGTGAATGTTCTCTTAAGAAATGAAAATGTTCAGAAATCTAAGGAAGACTTTGAAGTATCACAAAGTCTTCCTTTGATTTCTGATTCTTTTTTACTTCTTGAGAGAAACAGATGCAAATAGTTATAAAAACTTCTTATGGATTTAGCACTTAAACAGAGTCTCCTTGGGAATATTTCATAATGAAATATATTTTAAGTCAAATTACTTGCAATTTCCAGATGTGGGTGATAAATAATCAGAATACATGTATATATTTATTCAATTACCATTAATTGTTTCTGCTTAGAGTTAATTGGACATGACTCGGTTTTGTAAAGTTTCCAAGGTACAGCAAAGGAAATATTTTTACTTTTTTTTGGCAAAGTTATGACTATTTTTGCAATTGTAATATACACTGTCTTTAGGACCCCATAAATTGTTTTCCAGTCTTTTTATAAAAAAAAAAATGCATGCTAGCTTCATACTATCCTACTATATGGCCTCAGTATGCCTACAGCCTGGCAATCCTTCTGCAACCATGGTATGCTGAGCAGAGAGATATTAGCTACCAACTAAGAGTTGATTTGGGAGCAATTTCATAACATATTATTTTAAGTGATCTCTCAATTTTAATTTTAATTTATTATAATTAGAAATGTAGCTGAGGCCAAACTAGAATTAGAACTTTTAATATTTGAATAAACCATAGAACAGAAGTTGATGGTTGGACTTAAACTGAAAGACAGATGGAAGTAAAACTTTCATCTCATTTTGCTAATTAATCTCCCAGGTATTAATAAGTATGGTTTATAAACCTGAGGTTCTTATACTGTAATCCTACTATTTATGTGCAGCATTTCTGACACAGTGATGGTTTCTGATTTTTTTGGTATGGAACATTTTTATAGGGAAATTCTATGATGTAAATGTTTATTTATTTAAAACACTTTTTTATTGCTCACCTTGTAAAACACAACTCTGAATGGCTCATGACAACAATAAAAACCAAATACAATAAAACAAACAAAACCTGAGGCACCTGAACCACAGTCTCTAGCCCATGAAACAATGCAGGTAGTTAATTTAAAAGCCCCAATTTACTATTGAGTTGTAGCAGAGTAGGGAATATGTAGCTCTCTAGATGCCAATAAAATGCATTTTGCAAGCATCCTTAATCTTGAAGGGCTGCTGTTTATGAAGATTTGGAAGACCAGTTGTTCCCATTCCTGGATTATGAGGTTTATGCTAAGAATACATTTTAGGATATTTCTGATATACTTTTGGTCCCTAGAATCTGAGATAACCATGTTATTAAAATCTGATTTAATATTTTTAGATTGATATCCCACCCTTCATCTTGAAGGACATAGCATACCCTCCTCTACTTTTTTTTCCCACAACATCCACCCTGTGAGATAGACTAAACTGAGAGAGAGTGGCTAGTTCAAACACAAAAAACCACTACACCACACTAGCTCTCACAGAAGTATATTTTTGGTTGAGACAATGGAAAATGCAATTAATTGCATCAATAAGATAACATAAATATATCAATTCGCAATACTAAATATTTTTGGCAATAGTTTGATATAATTTTTGGGAGGTAATTCATAGAAATGTTTCCCATCCAATAATTTACACACTTGATTAATAATAATATTGTAAATTCACTAAGATATGTGAAATTGATCAGCAGATTCTTGACATATGAACATATAGTAGTTATAAATTGGAAGCAAGTTGAATGAGGAAACTGTTAGGAATCAGTTAGAATTTAACTGATCGGGCAAATATCTTTTTCACAGCTCACACCTGTTTATGTTATTCTGTACTTCCATTTACATTTATAATGAAGGAAAAGGAAGCGGGGTTGTTCAATGGCAAGTATGAACAGATGTGGAACAAAAACAAGGATTAAACTCAAACCTCCATTTCATTTTTCCATAGAGAAGGATTAATTTTGCATAATACTTTAATTTTTACTTTAGAGTTTGATAATAGCTTTTTTTCTCCAAGTAAGAACCTTTTTTTCTGTAAATGCAACACAATAGAATGCAAAAAAATGATACATTTCCTCTACTAACTTTTTCAAATATTATCTTTTATCAATCCACTGCTAAAAAGCAGCCTTTTAACATATTCAACTTTATGCAACTCAAGAGATTTCATATTAGAAATTACTTTGGTTACTTGTAAAACAAATACAATTGTACAATTGTAGATACCTGTTATTTTCTTAAGACCTTTGTGTATATTTTTCTCTCTCATCTATCCACACATACATACATATACATGCATGCGCACGCACACACACACACCATACACATATACACACAGAGAGACACAAACACTTTAATATACTTCTATGTTTTGGAGATGTAATCATGATTTTATAATAATCATACCAAGTTTCCATTGTAGAACCTATCTTGCAAAGGTATTTAGTGACTCTGAATTCAGAAAGCATTTTTCACATGTATAAAATTATTTGAGTTCATGAAATCTTTTGAAAGACTATCTGGTCTGTTTCAAGAATGAATGCATTTTAAGAGTAATAGGGACCACTCTCACAACACATCAGCTCAGTATTTACTTGAAGGTATTCACTGCTGCTACTCAGATTGAAGTGCTTGTATAAAAAATGCAGTAATTCTTTATTCAATGTATAATATAATGGGTAAATGGTATTTTTCTTAAATCCTTCTACTAGTTAATGAACATTACAACATGGCATATTATTTTTTCACTCTAATATACTATTATTTGAAAGTATTTTCAATTTTTATTTTGATATTCTGAAAAAAAATAGATTTAACTATTTGCTTATTAAATTATCCTTTTGTGAATATTTTGAACAGATTGAGGTCATGGTAAACCCTGTTAACATTTAGCAGAATCAGTCCTGACATGGAACTACTAATGTGATTAGAAAAAATAAAACAACAGAAATGAGAATTAACATAATGTCTTTAATTTTTACTTCAGAATCTCACATGTGATCATCTAATATTTTAGTTTGGATTTAATTTTATGTGTGTGTTTCTGAGTAACTAAAGTTGTCCTTAAGGATTCTTAAGATTCTTCACATATCCATGATTTCTCAAATGTAGGTAAATGTGCAAGTTCTTATTTTACAAGTTATAGAAATATTAAAACTCTTTACCTTTAAAACCCCAAAGATGGCAATATCAAATGATGCAAAAGAAAATTTTTGTAATACGTATCATCCTTCTGTACTGGTAATACTAACTGACCATGGTAAAAGAACATTAAATTAGATGGAATTTTTGATTGAATAAACAAGGAAATTCTTTTCACACTTATGTTGCACTTCTGAAGCTTCCTGTCTTACTTTTTCATAAATGTTGCATTTTTGCTCTAGAAACCATAATGTGGAATTAGAAATCACACATCCTATACTACTTGACTCATATGTGTCTGAAGATTCCTCAGAGACATTGTGTATTTAATGTAAGGGGATATATGGATAGTTAAAAGGTATGATATTTGGAATATATTAATTTAGGGAATATATCTTGAATTTACTTTGATTGAGAGCTAATCTGAATATTAAAAATAATTACGTGAAAAGATGATAAGCATTTAATTTTTGTCAATTAATGCTCAAATTATTGGGTTTCAGCATACTGATAATATCTGGCCCTGTGCTGCAGTGTAACCTCATCCAGCATTCCCATGTAGACATTAAATTGATGTAGCCTGACAAAGCAGGCCTCAGTGGATTTTCTTCTCAAAAGATATGTTAAAAGATTGCACTGTAAGTTGAATAATTATGTTAATCTTCATAATTCATATAGCAATCCTGTTGTATTCAATTGGACTTCTCTCTTAATAACAACTGGTAGGGTAACAGGTTACATCTACGATAACGTCCACATAATTAAAAATATTGTTAAAGAATATGATATTGTTTTGTATATGATATATGCATATGAGAGCAGATAAGCATCATCTTATAAGAAATATTCTACACTGTGGAAGATGTTGTGCATAGGACCTTATTAATTATGTTTGGGATGAAGTCAGTTTCCTCTCCAGTTCCTTCAGTATTGCACACAAGTATTAGAGACTGTGTGAATGTATATGTTAAAGGGAATAACTATTGGTACAATTGTAAGAGTCTTGCCCTAACCATAAAATACAGGCCATGAACCTCTAATACCCAAACCAAGCCATATGCATGATGCAGAAAATTGTCCATTTTTGCTAGGATTTCTATAGGTAGTGTATGTACCTGTAATAATACAGTTTAAAGCCATGGGTAACATTTTCTAAGAAGGGCTAGAACAGTGGTAATGAACCAATGGCACGCGTGTCAGAGGTGGCACTTAGAGCCCTCTCTGTGGGCACACGTGCCATGCCCCAGAAATGGCAACCGTCCCTCTTCAACCAGCCACCCACTAACTTGCCGAGGTCCCACATGGCTGGATGCATCCCAGCATAGCTGGTTTCCTTTCCCCCGTCCCATCCCTCGTGGCCTCACATGCTCTCTTTTTCCCGGGCATGACCCACTGTATCGCCTCCTCAGCTATCGGCTGGCTGTCCAGCTCAGAGGTGGCTTCTCTGAACTGCTGGCGGAGAGCCTCCCTGGCCCCTGTCTTGCCTTGCCTTGCGACAATGGCACTCCCACCCTGCCACACCTGTATTAAAAAATAATTCTGTAAAACTGTATTAAATCAAGTTAAGTCCATCTTTTCATTTTTTTCTGCTTCAAAATGGCAAAAATGGCAAAAAAACTAGGCCATTAATTTTTAGCTGTTTTGTGTCAGGGGATTATGGTACTGTAAAAATGTCACCTGAGGCTATACAGAGCTATAGGGCCTCAAAAGTTAGTTGATAACTGCAAACATTTCAAGGACAAGTAGAATGGCCCAAAAAAGTGATTATAGAAATGACTCATTGGGCTTTTCTTCTTTGCTTTGCTGCGCAGTAGAAGTTTATTGGAAGTTCACATATTCTGAAACTGGATCTCAGCTGACTTTGCTAAATGCAGGAAATCCAATAGCATTAAAAGTTCACCATAATTTTTAATGGGAAACTGGAATTTATCAACTAATGCTGTGAAGCTTCAGTTGATTAGCTCAGCCATATAGCACATATATTTATGGCGGCTTCTTCTAAGGAAACTAGACCTCTTGTGAACACATGAATCCCTAAAGCAGGGGCCCCCACCCCCGGTCCATGGACCAGCACCTGTCCATGGCATACTAGTAACTGGGCTGCACAAACAAGTGAAGCTCCATCCACGGGATGCAGGCAGCACATGAAACCGCACCCCCCTTCAATCCGTGGAAAAGCCTCTCTCTCCAGTCCCTGCTGCCCAAAAGGTGGGGGGCCTCTGCTCTAAAACATTTCACTATTCAGAAATTGAGTCAGTGTGCAAAACAATACATTTTCTCACTTTTCACAGTCCCATAAGCTCCCCTCTTTCCCCCCTCCCATTGTCTATCTTGAATCCAAAAAGTAAAGTATCTCTTTGGAGCCATAAAATCATCCACCGTTTTCCAGCTTATGTTTACATACTTTAATGTTCAAAAATTTTATCTGCAATATTATGGAGGTTGCTCTTGACACAAACATTAATTCTTACTTTCTCTAGTAGGTTACTTTGAGCTTTCATAGAAAATAACTTTTTCCTGATGGGTTTAAAGACACAATATTGAATTGTTACCTCCACATAGAAAAACAAAACATTTTTTTATGGAAAAGGAAGCTCAGCTGTGTTTATCATGTTTGTATTGGTAAGCAATACTTTAATTTCATTGCAGTGCAGGGGTGGGAGGAGAAGACTGTTCTACAGGGAACCCATAATCTAATTGATCCTTTTAAACATCATAGAATCTCAGAGTTTTCACCTACGAAAAACATTCGGTCCTTTTTATGCCAAATTACAAAAGGCTTGTGGAAGGCAGGATATATTTCATGGAAAAGTTGTTTTATTTTTAAATATACTCTTCCAAATTGCATTTATTTTCCAATTACTTATAAATATTTGCCCATCTTTAAATAATCAAATCTTAGTAATTAACTGCTGCTTATCTGCCTAGTTATTGGAGGGGTTTATAAACAAATCCAGATTTTTCACAAGCTGCTACCATATGTCTGCTATTCTTAGAGTTACTTTTATATCAGTATGTCATTCTCCACTGTCCGATCAGAAAACGTATCCTTAGTTTCTACTTTCTACAATATCAGAATGAGCATGCATTTATATTGGATCATTATCAAAATGTATTCTACCAGGTGCCCTCAGTCATCAGAATATCTCACTGGCAACTAGAAAAGAAGGTCTTGATGATGAATCCCTGCATTTGGACTTCCTTCTATTTTCCAGTGATGCTTGCCTGGCAGCCATTTCCTTATCCTGCCACCGGACAAAGATATTTTATTCTGTTTTTCTAGTTACCTGCTCTAAGCTACATTTTTGGTTATATATATTACAGTTTTTAACTTCTGTTTTTCCATATCACGTGTTTATCACATGTACCCTAAAGCAAAGGCATTTGGCTAGCATTTGTAGTTGTAAACGAAAAGGAACTGTGTTAGTGTAGAATGCACTTTCACCAATCTGAAATAAAACGTGTAGTGCCATCAGTTGGATGGTAAAGAGATACAGTTGTCATCTTTCTCTTTTAATGAAAGAATAAATATAATTTCCATTTATGTGGACAATCGTGTTTTTCAAACTTGGCAACTTTTAAAATTTGTAGACTTCAGTGCCCAGAATTCCCCAGCCAGCATGCTACATTATTTGTGATAGGCTTGGTGATTGTACAGGTGCTTCCTCACAAGATTTTTTATTACACAAATACTCTACCTTTTTCACAGAATTAACAGCAGTTCAGGCAAAGTTGTTTTCCATTTGTAACCCTCCCAGTTTTCCTCCTGTTTCTCTCATCAGTTTTCTTTTCAGAAAAATCAATTAAAAGAATAATAAAATAAAATAAAATACCTACACAAATATTTGTATTGATACGAGCTATCCTACTGAAAACAAAAAAGTAATATTTATGTTTTCTTACCATGCAAAATGAGGGTTATTTTAAATAATTATAAAATTGGAGCCTTCTACTGAACTACTGTGAGGTAAAACAATTTCAGTGCTATTCTGAGGAAACATGCACACATGGACTGCATGTCCATTTGTGCATGTGCCTTGTCAGCAGGAAATGCTGCCTGTGTTATGGATACAACTGAATTTTAAAAGGAACGTGGAAGAAAAGAAAGTGAAAGAAATTAAACATAAAAGCAGAATGATAACAGGAAGAGAAACTATGACTCTTGTTTAAAAACATGTTAGAACAGGGGTGTCAAACTCAATTTCATTGAGGGCCGCATCAGCATTGCGGTTGCCCTCAGGGGGCCGGGTGGGTGTGGCCAGGGTGGGTGCAGCCTACTGAGTGGGCATGGATGGAGTGTGTGTGGTCTACTGGGTGGGTGTGGCCAGCTCTACATTGTTCGTGTCAATGGTGCCTGTGGGTGCCTGGGCAGGAGTGGGATAGATCTGAGGGTCTCTGGCAGAAGGGGGTGGGACCAGGGTAAGTGCCAAGGCATGGTCCATTGGAGGAGCCTCACTGTTCCTCTCAGGCCATGCAGGGGAGGGCTTATGGAGCTAAGACTGAATGTATTTCAGTATAGATGGCCACCACAAAATTGTACATTGGCTCCCAGCTGGCTTGGGCCAGGGCCAAGGCAGCGGGGGCCATTCCCTCACTGTCTCCAAGGCAGCGGGGGCCGTTCACTCACTGTTTCCACTGTTTCACGGGCCACATCCGGCCCCCGGGCCTTGTGTTTGATAGGTCTGTGTTAGAAGATTACCCAAAAGAATGAATGGAAATTGATATAAGGAAAGATTATATGGAAGCTGTTTTGAAAGAGTGAAAAAATGTTAGACGCTGGCATAGTAAGGAAATTTAAATAGTAAAAGGCAAAGAATGAATTGATGTTTGGACATGGTGGAAAAATGGGTGCTTTATAAGAATAGAAAGGTATACAATTTAGCTGAAATGAATAAATTGACTTCTTTGGGGAAAAGTCATTTACATTTATTGGTGACTGGTAGCCAATTATGGACTTTCTGCATAAAATCAGAAAAATGATTTTGGGATTTAGGTTTTTGATGATTAGGGTAGATTATAGAAGGAATACTGTTTAATGTAACCTTAAGAGAAAGAGGTCTAAGTATGTTTGTACTTATATCTGCTATGATGACCATCAGAATCTTTTTCGTTCTTTTCTAATTTTAACTGTTTTAGTTTATGGCACTTTTTGCTTTCTCTTCATTTTTTTCCTTCATACTTTATATTAGTTTGTATCAGTCTTCATCTTTTTTTATTTAAACATTTTAATAAAAAATATATTAAAAAGAGGAAGATATAGAGAAATTTAGCAATTGGTTGTTATGTATGTTATTTTTTTCCTTTTATTGTATCTCCCTTTATTATTTTATTTTAATCTGCTACTTTATACTTTATGCTTTTCTGTGCTTTGCATAATGTTGCTTCCACTGACTTTACTTTCTTCTAGGTATTGAAATTATTTTTATTAGAACATAGAATAAGAAGGGCTACATTCATAAGCAGAGCAGAAGAATGTGGTTCCTTTGAAAAAAGACAGAAGTCAGCAATATCTCTACCTACTCCTGCCTCTGCACGGCTTATCATGCTTGCTTCCAGTATCTGAAAGTGTCACTACTACTCTACATTTATTTTTCACATTTCTATCCCCACTGCAACCCAGAGATTTTCAGCTGCTTCTGCAGATTATAAAACCCAAGTAAACTTTTATGGTGTAATATCCACAGAAACAGTAAAACCATACTATCCAAATATAAAACTACGAGCAATAAAAACAGAAAGTAAAGATGGCATGATCAGTTCAGGAGAGGACCAGCTCTGTCTTTTAAAGCTTCTGAAACATCAACAAGGACCGAGCTGCTCTGAATATAACCAGGAGGCTGTTCCATAGAGTCAACATGCCATGGAAAAGTAGCAACTTTTCATTGCAATCCCCCAGACCTCCCCAAAATGCAAGAACAATAACAGTGTCCCTCTCTTTGATCTAATTGTTCAGATAGTACTGGTTGGAGAAGGTGATACTGCAAATATCCAGGCACTGAGTCTTAAAGGAATTTATAAGTTAAAACCAGCACTTTAAATTGTACCTGGAAATCAATTAGCAACTAATGCAGAGTCCGCAAAACCAATATTATATGCTCTTAACAATGCCAGAAAGCATGTGGGGCCATTTTGGACCAAGTGTAATTTCTAACCAGGATGGAGCCAAATATAACATTACAGCAGCTCAGTTAGGTAATAATAAGAGCATAAACTACCGTATGCCTACAGTAGTTTATGCTCTTATTATTACCTATCTGAGCTGCTGTAATGTTATATTTGGCTCCATCCTGATTAGAAATTACACTTGGTCCAACCCTCGGGTAGGGTTGTAACTGATGCACCACCAAAAATGGGCATGGTCCCCTCTGGCCATAGTTTCTACCTGCTGTTCTAGCAGGGGCTGGGAGACCAGAAGGAGCTCCAAGTTGTGAATCTGCTCCCTGATAGGTATTACTTGCCAGTCAAGGAACAATTCTTGGGGTAACAGAGAACCGTGAAGTATCAGCAGCAAAATAATCTTTCTCAGCTGTTCTGTGTGTGTTTTATTATGGTTCATGGCAGAGTCAGCCAGATATTTAGATTCTATTGAGCCCTTCCCAAGGACCAGGGATAGGCAGATTTTGTTTGATGGTATTAAAGGTATGTTCAGGATGTAAGTTGTTCCAAGTAAAGCTGCCTTTTGCAATTGGCTGATTGTGATTTTGTCAATGATGATGGTATTTAGTGGTATTCCTGATGTTTAACACCTGAGGTGCTTGATACTATTATTTTTGCTTTCTTTTGCCACAGTCATTCTATTTGCAGGTTTTTGTATTCTATGAGTTTCTCCAGTTCTATCTCTTTTATTCTGCTGACTCTAGATCCTCCCAGGATATAAGCTATTCCAAGTAAAGCTGCCTTTTGCAATTGATTGATGGTTCTTTTTTTATTTCAATATCCTTTTCCTTGATCCTGCTTTTATATGGTATGGTCAATGCAATCCTATTATATTCCTACTTGGCATAATTATCAGAATACAAGCGGCTTTCGAGGCTTTAAAATCTCTTCATTTCCTGTCTTAAAATGTCTTGTTAACAACTGGAGCCACAACAGTCCCTGGTGGCACAAAGAAAAAAAATAATGTTCTAACAAAAGGCTGTTATATAATACTTTGCCTAAAACAAAGCAAATAATTTCAAGATGTGGGCAGGGGGATGGGGGAAATCTACTATTTTACAGAATATTTATTTTCTGTGATTAAGAGGAAACAAATGATAAGTATATGGAAAAAGCCAAGGAGCTGCCAGCCAGATGTCTTCAGGAGGCCTATAAGCTAAGCATATTCTTGTTTTAGACTTTTGGCACCTGGCATTCAATAGTACTAGAACAGTGGTTCTCAACCTTTTTAATGCCGCGACCCCCAACTGGTCATAAGTCGAGGACTACCCAACCGGTCGTAAGTCGAGGACTTTCCCTGCCTGGGAGCGCCGCGCATGTGTGGTGCCACCCCCTGCGCCGGCCAAGGCGTAGCTGGCAAGCGGTAGAGACGGTGCAGGGTGACCACCGGCTGGGCCACCAGCTGGCCCAGCCCAAGGGAGGTAAGGCACCCGCCGGGCCCCACGCGCTCCAGCAACCCTCCCTGCGCCCGCCGGACTCCCACCTCCCAACCCTGGCCCTCTTTTACTTGCATTTTTAGTAGTTGCTCAGCAGGGAGGGGTGGAAACTTCCAGACAGCTCACCTTCGCTGCAGACAACTTGCAGCACCGTTTGCAGAATGGGACTTTTGGCGGGCTCAGCAGGGCAGAGACAGCCTGGACAATTCCTATTGGCTTTTGAAAGCCAATAGAATTAGACTCTATTCAAGAGAGTCTATTCTATTGGCTTTCAAAAGCCAACAGAATAAAAGGGAGTAGCACAACTAAGGAAAAGGGGGGAAAAATGGCGGACTGCGTTGTTTAGCGACCCCTGTGAAATGGTCGTTCGACCCCAAATGGGGTCCCGACCCACAGGTTGAGAACCACTGTACTAGAACAAGTTTTTTTTCCATGATCTAGTTAAATTCTACAAAGTAAAATTTGATTCTAATATTTTTTTTCATATATCTTTTGTAGGTAAATATGTTTATCAGCCTATGACTCCAGTAGAACAGCTTCCAAGCACTGAAATACCTGTTCGGCCTCGAGGAACCATAAATACTATTCAGATAGCTGTCTCTCTCACAGAACACTTTTTGAAGTTTGCACCTGTCTTCCAAGCACCATTACCACCAGACTCCCCACGGTTTTGCACAATTTCAGACCTATTTATTGACAATTACCGTGTGAAATGCATCAATGGGAAGATGTGTTATGTGCAGAGGCAACCTCCTGCTCTTTCCTATAAAATGAAGCCCCAGGAGGTCCCCACACGCAACGCCTTAATTTTGAGAGAGAATAATACACCAAAAATAGATCATTGCTCATCCCCTTCCAGTTCTGAGGATTCTGGGATCAATGCTGTTGGGGCTCATTACGTAGAGTCATGTGATGAAGACACAGAAGAAGGAGCAGAGCTAAGTTCAGAAGAGGATTATAGTCCAGACAGTAGCTGGGAGCCAGATGAGTGTCCCCTTCTATCACCCTCACAGTGTGAACTAGAAGTAATTGAAACCATAGAAACCACAGTGTGAAAGTCTGAGCTGGGAGCTAGCTAGGCATATTAAAATAACACTGGTTTTATAGCATTTATACTGGCATTTTTGACAGGTCCTTTTTTTCAGTGTACTTGATATCCCTCAAGGAACACAGTGACAATATTTAGCCATCTGTGAATTAATTCCTTGATACTCATTCTACCAATGAATTTCCAGGAGCTCTCCTGTATAGCTGAAAAGATACCAGAATGTACATCTTTAGTTACAGACTAACCCTCATCATGATAAAGATCAGCTAAATTGCAATGGTCAGGTTATTGTAAGCAAGTGATTTTCAGACTTTGGTCCCTAGTTACTTTAGCACAAAACTTGGATCCCAATATGATACAAACACAACACTTTTCCCCAAGAAGGACATTTGTATGTTTACCGGCATTCTGTTATTATCAATCAGTCCAATTTTATTATGGTCATAGACTGTATAACTGTTACTATATTATGTATGGCATTATGTATGGTAGTCTAGGTATCAGTGGCTTACACCATGTCCTACAATCTTTTCAGGTAACCTGTGGTATAACATACTACTGATTAAGAACCCTCTTTGAAAGTCATTATCTACTCTGAAATAAGCAATTGGCTGAGGATTTCTCATTTGGAATAAGGATTTAGCCTTTTGTGCATTTGCTGAATATCAATAGGAGGTTAGCCATACCTTTGATGAGCAGAGTTAAATCCGTAAGCAAATATTCTTTATGTGTATTATTTTATGTAGGAGACAAGAAGCCATGGCTCTCCTCACTCGCTCAGATGTTAGGTACATCTTTTTAAATGACTTGCATACACTAACCTTTTTTTGCCAGCTACAGAGTAACTCAGGAGATTGCTAGCATAAGCACAATACTCAGCCAATATAACTGAAACTGTTTCTACAATAAGAACATGTCAGAGAGGCTTGAATTAAAATCCTTCAAGGGATACATTATTACACTGCCAACTGACCATTATATATCATTCCACTGATATATAATTTGACCCTAAATATTTAAATTACTTTCTATATTAAAACAGAGAACAGCTGGATTTTGTTATAGAAACAAAGCATATACGAAAGAGCTACTCATCTGAAATAGGTATATTGTGACTGCAATTTCAGTGTATATTCTCATAATGAAAGTTAGGATTATTTTTCAGATCAGCCAAAAATATAGCCTGGCTTGGTATTTACCCATCATAAAACAACAAAACGAAATAGGAAAAGAAAAAGAAAAAAAGATTAAGCTTTTTGCTCCCAGCAAAGGGCAAGCATAAACTTGTGGTGTTTAGGAAAATCAGGAAAACTAATCAGGATATGTAACAGTATCTGTTTTAAAGAGATTAACACAGCCTTTTTTGTTATGGATATATTTAATCAATGCACTTCCAAACTGAAGAATTGTAAATGGTATATTAACTGATTTAAGAAAGTATTTCAGTATGGAACTAGGGCAATAGAATTTAATAGTTCCATTTATTAATCTGTACATTTGGTGACTCGGTATTTACATTTAGTACTGGGTCTATTCTACTTATCTATTTAAATTATCCATTTGTGCGCAGTAGGTTTGACTGTAGCTAGATGAAAAAGGTGTCATGATAGTTTTAGCCTCTAACATACAATATTTTGATTTAAAGAAACAATCTGGAAAAAAAACAGTGGATTATTTTCTTCTAGCTTTGCTTAATCATTGTTTATGTTATTCAATATAAAACAGTGAAAGTGTATAGCGGAAAGAGATCTTTATGCCCCTGATGTATTCGTGCCTCCATTTTAAGTTTACACAATATGGTTATCCTGCCAGAAGAGGCGCCCTGCTAATCAGTTTAAAGATTATGGCCCTTTGAACTGTAAATGTGCATTTTTTTCCTCTATGTTTTAAAATAAGAATTTCAAATACTTAAATAGTCATATACCAGTGAATGAAAATGTTTTACCTCCTAACCTTTTTGCGTTCACCCATATGATACATAACTAGTTTTTTTCCCTGTAACATTAGGGCATCTGTTAATAAATATAGCCCTGTTTAATAATGGTTCAGTTAATTCACTTTCCATTAAGTTTATCTAAGAATGGTAACATATAAATATGTACAGTTGTAGCTCTCAGTATTAGATTATCTTATGCTGTGTTGTTGAATGCTGCTCCTTATATACAGTCTTGACACATAACTAATAACTAATTTTTATACATACACTCAGACATAGGCACTTTTAGAAAATATTTAGACTGCAGTGTATTATGAATGACTATAAAATTAATATGTACTTTAAAATATAAAATATTACCTTAAGAAGTAAAACAAACTATTTATTATGATGATACTAAAATGTATTTCTTGCCCCCACTCCCCCAAAAAGAAAGAAAAAACAGTTTTAGCTATTATAACAGGTAAATCCTTTCTTAGTAGTTCTGAAAAATTACAGAATTCGTCTAATTTTTAAAGAGAACACTGTTTCCTTATAGAAGTGTTATCTTGGGATTCTTAAAGATTTTCTCAGGTGATGTTAAGAATTCTTATGAATTTTATAGAAGAAATTGCATAAAATACGATTACATACTCAAATTATTTGGAACTCGAGATTTAAAATACAGCTTGTCTGGTTGTGTTAGTTTGTGGCTAACTGTCTAATGTTTTTTTTTTTTTTTAAAAAAGCAAGAACTGGGAATTTTGGCAATCCCAGAGAGGACTAAAGAGGAATTGGAAATTACATTTGAGAGCAGAAATGGAGCAGGTTTTGAGGGAACACTTTAGTTATGTTTATTATACTGAAGAATTGTGATATTGCCACTGTTTTGTAGGGTAGAAGGCAAAATGATTTAAACAGGCTAAGATTAGATGAATGTATTCTGAACTGAGAAATGAAAGCTGGAGAAAATCAGTACAGACATTCTTGATCAGACTATTAATGAGCAATAGCTGCATACAATATTAATCTCCTAAAATTACTCTGTTTCAAAATCTTAAGCACAACAAAGTTGGCTTGTTTCTGGCTTCCCTGGAGATTTCCTCAGTGTAAGCCATGCAGGATTTGGTTGGCTGATTTAGCACATAAATACTGTGTTTCAAACTACTTTCAATAGCACATGATTGTTTCATGTAAACTTCTCACAAAATAATAAATGTGAAGATTGTTTTTGCACAACCATAGAGTAAAGTGGATTTCTTTTCCACAGTTTTGTGGCACTACAAATGTTCATGTCTTAATGTGAAATGGTGTGTTTGATGTTATCTTTCATCATATGTGAATGTACATGGGCATGTAGAGTAAGTTGAATTGGACATAGCAACCATCACTTGAGAAACAAGAGTCAAGGAACAGGTTACAACTCTGTTTCATTAATACCACATTATATAAAGTTATTATATAAACTTCTTGAAAGGAGAAAAATCCATTGAGCAGGGGGCTGGATTAGAAGACCCCCAAAGTCCCTTCCAGCTTCTATTCTATTCTATTCTATTCTATTCTATTCTATTCTATTCTATTCTATTCTATTCTATTCTATTCTCATCAAATCTGGGCACTTTGGAGATGTAAAGCTAAAAGAATCTCTTTTTCATGGATGCTTTTCAAGATTTTGATTTTTTAGGGATATTAAACAAGTCACTTAACTTATTTTAAAAACTATTTTAGAGAATAGCAGGACAAAATGTACAAAAAGTCTGGGCCACAAACATTAAATGGCAACACAATTTTTGAATAACATCCTTGATTTCATATAAAATCAAAATTATTATGGTGTTGCAATATGCTATAGAATATTATATACTAGTACATAGCAAAGAAGTGAAACTGCAAATGGCCTCAAAGCTTATTGCATGGAAGATCAGCGTGAATTGTATATTGGAGAGAAATCCTCATCCCATTGTGACAGGTACATATAAAATAAAAGGAACTAGTAATATATTAATATATTCACAACCATTTTCTACTCTTGGATCTCAAACTTTTGTTTAATATAAAGGTTATGTAGAAGCTTCTTGGGAAGCCTAAAGGCAGAACATAAGCATATTAATTCTCACTGTTGCTTCTCACCAACTGAAATATTAGAAATATATTGTTTCTAATTTCAGAGACAACATATGACCACCAAGTAGCACTGATAACTCTATTCTGTTAATTATTATGACTAATCATCTACTTTAATAGCCATCACCTTAACTCATGGCAACAAATTCCATAATTAAACTATGTGAGTTAAGGATTTCCTTTTGTGTCTTCTGAATATTTTATCATTCTACTCATTAAGAATTTTTAATGGGAAAAGGGAAAAAATCTGCTTCCAAAACTATACGTTATTTTTCAAAACTCCAGCATTCATTTCCTTCATCTGAAGAACTGCTCACACACCTGGTTGATCTTTTCTAGAACTTTTCTAGCTCTGACTATGCTTTGTAAAATACAGCAAGCTGAATTTTTTAAACAATATTTTGTTTTTGACATATCATACTTTTTCTTTTATTGGTTGATACTCTAGTATTATGTTCTTTTCTTTTTGGTTTCTGATTGTAAATAAAATAAAAACAATGTTCAAAACATGGATATGACAGTTTTTTTCATTACAATAGCAACTAATGAAAATTTTGACCATTTACGCACGTGAAATTTTTACTGAAAAGGTAACAAGTTTTAAGTGTATCCAGATACCTTTCCCTCTTTTATATATGCTAAATATGTAAAGCAATCACCTTTCTTTGTCATGGTTATTAAGCAAATCAGTGCAGTTAAGTGAATCATGCTATCATTAAACGAATTCAGTTTTCTCTATTGACCTTCTTGTCGGAAGCAGGCTGGGAAGATCGCAAATGGCAATCAAGGATTCCAGGACTCTGCAACCATTGTACATACATGTCAATTGCCAAGCACCCAAATTTTGATCGCTTGACCATGAGGATGCTGCAACAGTCCTAAGTACAAAGATCAGTTGCAAGTCGTTTTTTTCAGTGCCCCTGTAATTTCAAACAGTTGTTAAGTCAAGGACTTTCTGTATTCTGAATAATCTCTCTTAAACTGATTACAAAACATTGCAAAGTCTATGTAACTTTTGAATTATATAGCTTGATGAATGCTTGTGAATTATTTCATCAACACGGGGATCAAGGAATTTTTATCAGGTAATCTTTGCCTATTTCAGTAACAAAGCGAATCCAAAAGTCTTATCTGCGCAGTTACTGAAGGAGGTAACTGTGTTTATGATGAACAGTTCATACAACATTGTCCACATAAACCAAATAAAAAAGATTAAGAAATAGGAATGCATTCATTCCAATAATTCTAAAGTCATTAGTATGTATGTGTGTGTGTATTAAAAATGTATTTCCTTAGAATACTGGAAGTACAAAATAACTTTGCAATGTTTCTTAACCCACTGGTTTTTTCTTTATGTAATAAGCTATAGACCAGACAACTCTTTTAGCAGGAATATTGGCAAAGTAATTAGTACATAAATTCATAATTTTTGATAGCCTCTAATTCAGGGGTGTCAAACTCAATTTCATTGAGGGCCGCATCAGCATTGCGGTTGCCCTCGGGGGGGCTGGGTAAGTGCGGCCAGGGTGGGTGTGGCCTCCTGGGTGGGCATGGCTGGAGTGGGTGTGGCCTACTGGGTGGGCAAGGCCAGCTCTACATCGTTCGCGTCAAGGGTGCCTGTGGGGCCTGGGCAGGAGTGGGACAGATCTGAGGGTCTCTGACAGAAGGAGGTGGGACCAGGGCAAGCACCAAGGCATGGTCCATTTCTTCATTCCTCACAAAGGGTGACACCTCCCTAGCATGCACCCGGGGATGGGGCCGACGCGGCAGGGGCTGGTTCCTCGCTGTTTCTAGATGGCCTTGTGGAGCTAAGACTGAATGCATTTCAGCATAGATGGCCGCCACAAAATTGTAAATTGGCTCCTGGCTGGCCTGGGCCAGTGCCAAGGCAGCGGGAGCCATTCCCTCACTGTTTCCAGGATGGCTTCACGGGCCACATGAAACCACTTTGCGGGCCGCATCCGGCCCCCAGGCCTTGTGTTTGACATGTCTGCTATAATTGTAGAAGATAGGTAATGTGGAAGTGGACAGAAGCAGATATGAGATTTTTGGTCTCTCATTGAAAAATGTGTACAAATATGAGGTTAACAGCTTTCTGACAAAATGATAAATGAAGAAAAAATAATAAACTCAATCATGAAATAGTCTAGTATAAATGCGCAAATAATTCTGGTTTTTATATATCTTTTAATTTATACTTGCTCCTGTCTACAATATGGAAACTGGAAATCTCATGAACAAATAAAGTAAAATTATCAAATGGTAAGTAATAGAAAGACAAAAGGTTATTGAATATCATTTACAGGAACTAGAAACATTTGTTTTCAACAATCTGCACCAGATTGTTCATTTCTAGGGCGAAGATAAGGAGGAAAAAAACAACACTGTAATCTTTTAGTCAATTCATAAAGATAAATGGTTAAGGTTCAGGAAGCTGGCAATATATAATGGAAGAAGGTATCTTTTCCATGCAACTTGGCAGCAAGAGAGCAGCCATCATAAATGAGTAATGTGCTGATTTCTTTTGGTACACTGGAAACAGTAAGCTCTCTGTGGAAAAGCTGGCAATCATGAAAGCACTCAAAATATACACAAACTGGCATCAAATATCTAGTTGGCTGTGTGGTGTATTCTAATGTGCTTCGTTAACAGATTTTCTCATTTATGATGTTAGTATGTTAAATTTCCAACGAACAGCATCTGTCACAGTAACATTTCTTCAGCTGCAACTGGAGGAGCTAACAGATTTTCAGGAGTAATTGAGAACAGAGGAAATACATTAGAGAAAGCAATCTCATAAAAGTTCTGCCAGTTCTGCCTTGCTTTTCTCTGCATTTTAGCCTTTTATATGTGAAGTTCCATTCTTCATTCTGAATTTAAATGAAAAAAAAAGCATAGGCTTCATAGAGCAGTTTATAGCTTTCAGCAAAATCCACTGGACACGAGGACTAGAATGCTTGACGCTGATGTTCTGTTTTGTTAAGGGTCAAAACACGAAGATTGTATTGTTGCAGTTATTTATAAAATACATACTGCTACCTTTTAGTTTGGATCCACCAGCAAACATTAGAAGTATTTTTTCACAATACTTGATACCCAAGGATTAGTCTTCTAGAAGAGGAGGAGGACTGAGATGAAGCTGAAAGGTCTCATTTTGGAAGATACTATTCAGGGCAGAATCCCCCTGGGAGAATTGGACAAAACCATGTTTTTCACCACCATGATCTCGAGACAATTCAGTCAAAAGTGCCAACTACAAAATAAAAGAAATATGGCTATTGTAAATGATAAGGTTATATAGGCAGTGCAGAAACAAATTATTTCAAAGAGGAAAGATCAACATTAAACTTTCATTAAAATCACAAACAATAACTTTTGCATTTTTCTTACCAATTATGTTAAAATATTCTTGGCTATATCACAATAAATATGCATGTAAATTACACATACGTAGGAAAACAGTCCTAGTAGAAGTCAGATGTGAATAATAGTTTTAGCTGGAAAAGACAAAAATAGCTTTGTGACTATATCCAGGATATAGATATATACTGCATTTACATTAGTTAATTGAGTATTATGGCATTTCAGGATGATTGTTATGAAAACAAAGAGTGTTTAAAGAATAAAAATGTAAATACTGAAAGTATGAACCATTTCTGAAGGAAACCTCAGACATTCTACCAATCAGTGTCTGTCTGATGCAGAACAATTGAATGTTTTATTTAAAATATTATTGTGCATCAAAAGGCATGGACGAAGACAGTCAAAATGGGTCAAGGTGCTGGAAAAACCTCCCTTGAGAAAAGGTAGTTTATCTAGGGCTGTTTAGCTTAGAAAAAAATAGTTAAATTAATTATGGTAAAGTTGAAAAAAAATCAAGCAAGGTTTAAAGGAAATATAAACAGAGAAATGTTTCATCTGCTCTGACAGAGCTGTATGCTTTTCAAAGACAGTTGCTGTTGAAAGAAAGCAGAATAAACAATTTCACTTACTGCATTTCCTGCTTATGGGCATCAAATAAACATTTGGTTGGTCACAATAAGATGTAGAACCTGATAGGACATTGATTTCTTTCAGTGTATTTTTTTTGTCCCTGCCTTGTTTATTTTCCATCCCAGACAAACACAGCAACAACAATGACCTTTATGATATCTCAGATATATAATGTCTGAAAGAATGTCAAAGTTTGATCCAGTTTGTATTAAAAGGAAAATATAAAATTACATTACCCTTGATGTTCCACGATATAGACGACAGAGCTGGTCAAAAGCCTGAGCTTGCTGAGGATCCAACAGACACTCTGAACTAGTCTAAAAATTGAACATCATTAACTTAAATAACAGAGTGGAAAGGGACATTTGCACTTCTGAGCCCAACCTCTGCTCAGTGCAAGAATCCAAATTAAAGTATCCCACAGTATCCAAACCTTGCTTGAACCCACCCACTGTCAAACTGCTCTTGCTGTTAGGAAGCTTTATTTTCTAATATTCAATTAGAAACTATTTTTCTACAACTTTTATGTATTTTCTGTATTATACCTTTTGGAATAATGAGAAATACCAAATTCACATTCTCATATAGACTGGGAATCCATAACATTTATCAAGAAACTGGCATACTTTTATAACCAAATTCAAACAACATGACATAATTCCTTAAAGGACTGAAGGTGAATAATGCTGTAAAGACTATAGCCAAAGATTATGCTGTACTCTTTATGACAAACTTCTAAACCTTTTTATCTGTATTCTTTATAACAAATGAACATTAATTATCAATGTAATCTCTCCTATGGAATTTCAGTTACATTAGGACTTTGTCAGGTTTCAATAAGTCAATGAATTACAAAACTTAATTACCTCCTTGAAAATAGGGAGGGAGGGAGGGAGGGAGGGAGGAAGGAAGGAAGGAAGGAAGGAAGGAAGGAAGGAAGGAAGGAAGGAAGGAAGGAAGGAAGGAAGGAAAAAATCTATCAAAATCAACACCATGGGAAAACAATGTGAGTTAGATACCACCACCAGATGGGTTTGCAGTTGGCTGACCAATCACACTCAGCATGTACTCCTCAATGGAACTACACGTCCATGGAAGAAAGCACCCAGTGGGGTACCTCAAGGTTCTGTCTTGGGTCCAGTGGTCTTCAACATCTTCATAAATTATTTATATAAGGGAACTGAAGGGAAGCTCATCAAACTTGTGGATAACACAAGGCTAGAAGGAGTTGCTAACACTTTAGAGATAGATTCAAGATTCAGAATTCAACAAGATGCAGTTCAGTGGTGAGAAAAACAAGGCCCTGTACTTAGGCAAGAAAAAACTGATGCACAGGTATAGGATAAGCAGTACAACAATAGTGTCTATGAGAGGATCTAGGTATTCTGATGGACCACCATTTAAGTATGAATCAGCAGTGTGCTGCAGCTGTCAAAAAAGGCAATATAACCCAGGCTGCATCAATAGAAAGATAGCATCAAGATCATAGTAAGTGAAGTAGCACTCTCCAATGCACTAGTAAGGTACAACTGGAATACTGCATCTAGTTCTGGTCATCCCAATACAAAAAAGATACTGGGGCCCTAGAAAGAGTGCAGAGAAGAGCAACAAAGATATAAAGAATCTGGAGACTAAATTGTATGATGGATGGCTAAAAGAAATAGGTATGTTTAGGCTAATGAAGAGAAGCTTTAGGGGACACCTGATAGGAGTCTTTCAATACTTGAAGGACTGTCACAGGGAAGTCGGGGTCGATTTATTCTCCACAGCACTTGAGATCAGGACAAGAAGCAATGGGTGGAAGCTCATCAGAGGGAGATCCAACCTGGAAACAAGGAGCAATTTCCTGACAGTGAGAACAATTAACCAACAACAACTTGTTTCCCTGAGTTACAGGTGGCCCATTGCTCAAGAAAAGATTGGACAATCATTAGTCCAGATGGTATAAGGACTCCTGCCTTTGGGCAGATAGTTGGACCAGGAGACCTCAAAGGTTCCTTCCAGCCCCATGATTCTGTGAATATTAATTTTATCTACTAAGTATTAACTATTCCACCCAATATTGTGTCATCCACTATATGATAAGCTTTCCCTGAACCCCAGATGGTAAGTAATTAATGGAAATTCTGGAAAAATATATTGAAGGGTAGAGGACTCAAAAACAATCTTTTTGAGAATCCAATTTTATACTCCTTTGACAAAAAAGCATTGGTAAATGTTCCTTGTCATGATTTTTGAGGAAGTTCTGTATCCACTTGTCATGCCATCAAGCCCACAGTTAGCTATCCTGCTAACCATCATGTCAGAGATTACTGTGCCAAATGTTTTGCTAAAGTCAAGAAATATTTCAACACAATTCCCACCATCTATTGAGAAAGTTACCTAAACAGAATATGAGATAAGAGTACTCTGGCAAGATTTGTTCTTGACAAACCCATACTGACTTCTAACAAATACTGCATTGTTTTCAATGTACTTTTAAATTAATCTCTTTTAAAAGTACTCTTTAGATGAATCAAGCCTGGTATCAAGCATTGATACCAGGGAAGATTCCATTCCCTGGTATCAATGTCAGACTAAATATTTTGCAGTTTGTTGAACTCTCCTTCTCCTTTGAAGAGAGAAGACATTTGCCCTATTCCAGGTATTTGGGGATTCACCAACCTGTGGTAAAAGATTTGTCAAGGATACTTAATACTTAATAAGGGTTCATCCAGATAATAATAATAATAATAATAATGATGATGATGATGATGATGATGATGATGATGATGGAAAGGACCTTGGAGGTCATTGAATCCAATCCCCTGCTCAGGCAGGAAACCCTACACCATTTTGGACAAATGGCTGTCCAGTCTCTTCTTAAAAACTTCCAGTGTTGGAGCATTCACCACTTCTGGAGGCAGGTTGTTCCACTGGTTAATTGTTCTAACTGTCAGGAAGTTTCTCCTTAGTTCTAGGTTACTTCTCTCCTTGATCAGTTTCCATCCATTGCTTCTTGTCCTGCCTTTAGGTGCCTTGGAGAATAGCTTGATTCCCTCTTCTTTGTGACAGCCCCTGAGATATTGGAACACTGCTATCATGTCCCCCCTCGTCCTTCTCTTCCGTTAAACTAGACATACCAATTCCACCAACCGTTCCTTATATGTTTTAGCCTCCAGTCCCCTAATCCTCTTTGTTGCTCTTCTCTGTACTCTTTCTAGAGTCTCAGCATCTTTTTTACATCTTGGTGACCAAAACTGGATGTAGTATTCCAAGTGTGGCCTTACCAAGGCATTGTAAAGTGGTATTAATACTTCACTTGATCTTGATTCTATCCCTCTGTTAATGTAGCTCAGCACTGAGTTGGCTTTTTTGGCAGCTGCAGAACACTGCTGGCTCATATTTAAGTGATTGTCCACTAGGACTCCGAGATCTCTCTCACAGTTACTGCTATTGAGCAAGGTACCCCATATATTATACCTGTACATTTGGTTTTTCTTGCCTAAATGTAGAACCTTATCTTTTTTACCATTGAATTTCATTTTGTTAGATAGTGCCCAGTGTTCAAGTCTGTCCTTCTGTATCTGAAGCCTGTCTTCTGGAGTGTTGGTTATTCCTGCCAGCTTGGTGTCATCCACAAATTTGACGAGTTCCCCATCTATCCCCTCGTCCAAATCATTGATGAAGATGTTGAAGAGCACTGGGCCTAGAACAGAGCCCTGGGGCACCCCACTACACACTTCCCTCCATGTAGATGCGGTTCCATTGAGGACCACACGCTGAGTCAGCCAGCTACGAAGCCATCTGGTGGTCATGCTGTCTAGCCCATATTTTTTTATCTTATCGAGTAGTAGGTTGTGATCTACTTTATCAAATGCCTTACTGAAGTAAAAAGATATTCCTTGGCTATATTTTTAATCTATCGTTCTTTTCACAATTTCCTGATGGAACACATAATTGTTGTTCCTTTTGAACATGATGATCAAATAAAATATTGAGTGGCTCTGCCCCCCCTCCCTTTTGAGTTACACATATTTTGCTATCTTCATTGAGCAGCTGGTATATTGATTTTTTTCTTTTCCTTTTCTTTTGAACAAATCTAAAGAAGCCATTTTCATTACCATCCTTTGCTAATCTCAGCTCATTCTGAGATTTCTTTTTTCCTGATACCAGCTCTGCAATTCAAGGCTGTCTGTAATTTTTCTTTGTGATTTGGCCCTCTTTTTATTTCCTATATGTATTTGTTTGTTTTTTAGATCTTTATGAATGCCCTGAACAATCCTTAATCTTCTGGTTGCTATATTTTGAGCAATCATCTTTTAAAAAATATTTAAATAACTAATGTAACCCTCCCCATATTGTAAAGGACTTCTGAACTGACATTTCATTTAATATTTCTCCTAATTTATTCTCCAAAACTAAAAGCAATTGAATGTGTGAATTTAACAGTGCCCAAGTAAATATGAAGTTACATGACTTTATATGTTGATTCCAAATTACCATAGTTAAGTAATATCAGGCCTTTTCTTTATAGAGTTCTATACACAATAATAATATAGAATAATTGGTTCCTATCTTCAGACAAGATATGTCTTCCCCTTTGCTGTATTTTATTTGTACATATTAATCTGGTTATTAAGAATATTGAAAGTAATTTTGTTATTGCCATGGAAACAAATGCTGCAGGCATTTTCTTTTTTTAAAACTAAAGGAAAGCTCTATAGGGAATGGCTTAGAATATCTAGCATCCATGTTATTCTGCCAATATTAATGCTCACACTAAATTAGGATATACCTTTTGCTTAAGAACCATCAACTGGCCAAGCAACTAATAGTTCCATCCAAGAATATTCTTGCTCAGAATGTTTATATATCGGATTGAATTTAGATTGAATCCTATTTATAAAAAAATGATTAGTTTTACACTATATAAACTTTTCTAAAATTTACAAATATAAATACAGTAGCATGTAAAAGCTGAAACCACATTCTGAATGTAAACTATACAATACTTCTAGGAACAATTTTTTTGATCAAGTAATCTGACAGAGACATACATTCTTAATTCTATGAATGGCAATAAAAAAGGTTTGCATTATAAAGTTTCCACATCTGTTTTTTCGAACTTACAGACACGACTGCATGTTGTACCCAGTCACCCTAATAAATATCATTTTTTTTTCATGAGAATAAGAAATAGGTTTTGATGTTACACCATTCTGGTTCTGAGGATATACAAAGTTCATTATCCTGAAGCTCAGCTGATCCAATCTTGATGGTCCTTGGAATCAAACTCAGCTCAACTTTGCATCAGGAAAAGCTTTTCTAAAGAAAGATTTGAGGAATGAAAGTCTGGCTCTCCCTCTGGAGGCCTGGTTCCATTATAATTGTGTGCATTTTAGGGAACAAAATGACAGTCATCCTTCTTGCACTCAGGGAGGAAAAGTTGACTTCTGCATATCCATTTAAGAGACATGCTGTTGCTGCTACTTTCGCTCTTGGCTTGGGCCAAAATGATTTTTCTGCCGTCTGTCATTTCAGAAACTGTTCTTTGACTTTTCCTAGCTGCCTGCAGCTTTTGTTGGAAGCAACCTCTAAATTTTTTTGGTTCCATCCAACTTCCCTCTTTGCCTTTCTTGGTCTGAACTGGAGAGGAAATATTATATGAGGCATAAAAATACACTTCCTGTTGTTTAAAAGAATTCAAAAGACAGACTGAGCTGTAGACAGGCAAATCTGTAGGAAACCATTGTTGAAATGCTGCCGTATGAGAGAAAATGTGAAACTTAGAAATACTCTTAAAATAAAGTTCTTCTACTCAAAGTAACCCTTACATGACCTCCAAGGTCCCTTCCAACTTTATGATGATGATGATGATGATCATCATCATCATCATCATCATCACACAGTCAGCCAGATGTTCAGACTGGGTTTGGCATTTTGTCTACTTATCGAGTCCTTACCCAGGACCTGGGATAGGCAGATGTGGATGTTTGATGGTATTACAGATATCATCGCAGGATGGAAGCAGTTCCTAGTAAGGCCGCCTTTTGCAATTGACTAATGGCGAATTTGTCAATAATTATTATTATTATTATTATTATTAAACATTTATAGCAATCATTTTTCTACACTTTATTTTCCAGCCTGTTTGCTGAGCAGGGTGCTCACAGAAAATAAAGGAGGGGGAAGGGGAGAGATTCCTGTCACTTCCCATATAGACCTCAACACTACTTCAACATTCAAAGTGACAGTAATTTTCAGAAGAGGAAGAACCACACTGAGGAACTATACTCCAGATGCTTGGTGGCATTTTTTAGCATCAATCCATGTTTTGATCAAAATAAATAAAATAATGGAAGTCTTGAATGTATATGTTAGAAAACACACTTTAGAAGAATACACTAGCACTATAAGCAATAATAACAAAATGACCATTTTGGCTTCATTAGATGTAGAAAAAGCCTTTGATAAGGTGTAAATTAAATTTTTGGAGCAAGTTATGAAGTAATATTAATTTCCAATCCAATTTATTTCCTGGATAAAATATTACTATTTTATAACAATATAATTATTTCCCCTATAATGAAGACAAGATACAAAATGTGTCAAGGATGACCCTATCTACTGTAATATTTAATTGTGTTGGAAACTCTGGCATTCCCAATATGACCATCTGTCAATATTTGAGGTATACATGAAGCAGAAATTGAGAATAACTTGCTCTTATATGCAGATGAAACTTCAGGCTTCCTAAATCAATATTAAAAATCATCACAAAGATTTATGACAATGGTACAGAAATATGGTAACTATTCTAGCTATACAAATGAGTAAGACTAATTGCCAACTGACAAAAAAGAAATCTATGGAATTTATTGTTCTGATTCTATTAAATACTTGGGGATAATTATTCCTAGGAAGATACTTCATTTAATAGATATACATATATTTCGAGTTATAGATCAACATACTTATGACTATAACAGGAAGAATAAATGCCATGAAAATAAATGTTTCAAGAGTGATATATATTTTGAGAATGTTGCCCATCATATTTCACCTCAATATTTTAGGTCAATTAATAAGTTAATGGTTAATTTTTTTTACAAAATTGTAAAATGCAAATGTCACAGGTTTCTTATGACCATGTTGGTTTTAATTATCCTGATTTTAAAATACACCATAACAGATATTAACTTCTGTAATGGTATGTAATTCTACATTCAGAACCTATGACACATAAGATATTCCTCAACTATTACTTAAGAGAATAGCCTCTTCACCAGATTATACTGAAGCTTTGGATATATAAGTGAAAAAGTCTCTCCCTTAGCAACTTGGGAGATAGGATTTCCAATGAAGATGGCCGACTAAATACATACTCAGGGAGGGATCCCTGAAGGAGTCTTCCCTCGGCTGTAGCTCTTTAACTACTAACTGAAGGGACCAGCATTCCTTCAGTTTTTATGACCCACCCGGATCAGGGGGAGTCTAGGAATTACCCTTCAGGAACCTTGGATACAGCTGAGCTCTGCAAGCAATGTCAGGAGCTGTACTTCAAAACTGCTGCATGCCAAATGCTGGGGAAGAGGGGCTGCAATCTGTTTGTCATTAAAACCGCCATTTTGAAATTTATCTTTCAAATGGACAGTAAATTATGCCTTTCATTTCTTTAAGGACTATTAATCTTTACTAAGTTAAGTTAAAAGAGGCTACACCTTTTTGAAGACCTGCATCATTTTGGGGATTTCTTTAGTGTTAAAACAACAAGGAAGAAGGCTGCTAAGGCAAGCCAAAATAAAGAAGTGTGGAGCAAAAATAAAAAAAGAAAGAAAAGCTGATGGAGAAACATAAAGACTGAAAGCTGTGGTTTTAGTTTATTATTGTAGTAACTTATAACTTGGTCTGCTTTGCTGTGGGTGGCTAAAACTTTCTGATTTTTATGATTTTTGAACTACTAGCAATTCCTAAATAACTTACAAAAAAAAGCTATTATTTGACCGAAGAGGGAGTTAAAATGGAGGAGCAAATTATTAGAGATATATCTGAAAACTCTCTAAATAAAATCCACCAGTTCGTTGACCAGCTATGCTCCAAGGGTGATTAAAAAAAACCTTCTCAAACTATTTTAAAGATGCAAACATGAGTAGAATGTTACCAAACTACTGAGACAACTTTACAAGAAGCTGAAAATGCAGAGGAATTAACTGCAATTTTGGAATATAAACCTGACCACAACTTTTATTATGATGCTTTAAACATAAATCTCTCAACACAACTGAAAGAAAAACTTCAAGAAAATCTGCAACTCTTAAAAAGACAAGTTTGAGACTTTTTCTTTAAGGACATTAATGAGGTCGAGAAATTTTTGATAAAAAGGGAGGCTTATAACTACTTGATAAACTTTCCAGAGAAGAAAAAGATTTTACTCCATGAAGACAAGCTGGAAGGAGTGATTTAAACTTAATGAGTTAACTGGATGTAGGATGCATTTTTATTTGCTTGATATTTGTAACTGAAAGAAAGTCTTAATCCAAATACACACACACACACACACACACACACACACACACACACACACACACGTGGGATTTAGCCGGTTTGCACCAGTTCAGCCGAACCGGTAGCTATATTTTGTTGAGTTCAGAGAACCGGCTGCTTCCAGAAGTCTGTTCTAGGCCTGGGAGGCCTGGAGGAGCAAATCATTTTCAAAATCTTCAAAAACTATAGGGACTTTTCCAGGCAGTCGCCAGGAATCAAAACTGTCATGTACATGCACACACATGAAAAACTAATGACTTCGAAG
The DNA here is from genome assembly GCF_016545835.1 of Crotalus tigris. Taxonomy (NCBI): domain Eukaryota; kingdom Metazoa; phylum Chordata; class Lepidosauria; order Squamata; family Viperidae; genus Crotalus; species Crotalus tigris. Next base: position 711,090 of record NW_024097214.1, on the reverse strand, counting down.
AAGAATTGATTTAAAAGCTGAGGGAAAACTTTTTGCAGTGGAGGAAATATAAGTAGAAAATGGGATATTCGCTCTTAAACAGTTAATTAGTAATCTCTTTTGACACAATACAAAATAAATATAGTTTATAATAAAATCAATAAATAAGAAATACATATAGTTATAATATCCCCACTAAGGTAATCCACTACATTCTCTATTGGTACTCATTTATCAAATTCATCTAAAGAAAACTGATATATTCTAACTGAGCATTTTCTACTTTGCTCTAACAGCTAGATTACTTAAAAGCTTCCGATTTATATTAAAAAGCTTGCAATTGACACAGGAGTCAGCACTCTGATAAAACTACAAAGTATGCAAATGCCATTTTGGAAGGCATTTAGAAGAAACACTTAAGCATCCCTCTTTATGTTCAAATTTTCAATCAAAAGCATATTCTTTCTCTCTTTCATACTCGCATCTACAAATACAACCACTCATGGAAAGGATTTATCTTTGTTTATAGAAATTCAGATGTGAGTAGGCACAGAATCTGGGCAAGGCTTAGCACATTTCTGCTCACACAAAATACCTATTATTCTTTGGCATGTGATTGTATAATTTTAGTGGCATCACTAGTAATAAAATACAATTCTTCTCCTATATAAAGGTTACTTCACGGGAAGGGCACTTTCCCATATTTATTTGCATGTAACTGTTATGTACAATTTTCTTTCTAGGTGTTATATAGGTACTCAAATCAGTTACATACATTAAATAAGTCTAAATCTAGACTTATAAATATAATAATTAAATAGACTAACAACATGAAATAAATAGTTATCAGTTGGAGAAAACCAATGCTTACAGAAGGCATAAAGAAAAACCACTTTTATCAGTGATTAAAAAATACATCAAACCTTTGGTTTTCAATGAATCAGGAATGTATGCACTATCCACTCAAACATGCTAGCATTTAAACATGATAAGGACTATATCAACAATATTTTGGATGGCTGATACAACATCTGTTTGAGACTACAAGAACAGTTTCATTTTTGTAGCACTTGGCCTGAAGAAACATCTGATGGTGTTCTTTGGGAGGCTTTTGAACCTGTGGATCCCAAGGAAATCTGCTGCAATCTTAGCTCAGCTACTTGCAGTTAGAATGCCCAGTTCACCTGCCTAATTAAAGCATTTATGAAAAAGTCAGGAATTGAATCTGGGTTGCAGTTAACATCTCTTGGAGGGAAGGAGCAATGCCAGAAGTCCTCAAAAACCAACCCCCCCCCACTAGATTTACCTACTCTTGCTCATTTAAGAAGACAAAACCTGAATCCAACAAAACTGGACAACTTTCATCCTAACTCTAACTTTCTTTTAGGAAATGTTATTGGGAAAGTAATTTTAGAAGGATATTGAGGATATGGATTTTCTAACTCTTTTCTGTATAGACACAGGTCTGGGCATGGATCAGAAACCCTCTTGGCCAACTTAATTGATGATTATAGCAGGGACTGGATGAAAAGTGGTATGAAATTCTTTCCTCCAAATCTGTTAATGGCATTATTGCTGTTGACCACAATATCTTTCTGTGGATGCAGACTGTTATGTAGGCTCAGGTCCTATCTCAGTATGCATGTCCGGAATGTGTTTCTGAAGGGAAGGGGGGAGGGAGGCATTCTATAGGTACATCATTATGGAATGTCTCAGGGTTTACTCCTGTCCCGTTATGTTCAACATCCATGTGAAATTGTTGAGAGAGACCTTTCAGTGGTTCAGGGTGAAGTATTTTAATATGCAGATGACACTCATATATATATATTATATTTTTCTACCCTGGGCCCAGACTCGTTATGCAATGCTTTGGAAGATATGACTTAGTATCTGGAAGCTGTCAGGGTTTGGATGAGAAAAAAAAAACAGATTTAAATTCAACCTGAAGAAGACAGAGTGGCTCTTGATTTAGAGGCTTATTCCAGGGTTGTAAAATTGATGGAGTTATGTGCTCCCAGAAAGAGCAGGCAGGCAATCTAGAAGCTTCTGGATTCATAGCTCCTGCTCAAAGAGCAGGTGAAGACTATGGAAAGAAACTTTGTCTGGTGCATCAACTGCGGCTTTACCTGGAAAAAGATGCACTGAAGATGGTCATTTGTGCTCCATCATCTCTTGATTATTTTACTGTAATTTGTTATATTGGCCACCTAATGAGAAGGAAGGACTCACTGGAGAAGAGCCTAATTCTGGGAAAGATTGAGGCAATAGAAGAAAGGGACGACAGAGAATGAGGTGGCTGGATGGAGTCACTGAAGCAGTAGGTGTGAGCTTAAATGGACTCCAGAAGATGGTAGAGGACAGGAAGGCCTGGAGGAACATTGTCCTTGGGGTTGCGATGGATCGGACACAACTTCGCAACTAACAACAACAATGGTTGAGAACCATTTAGAAACGTCAACTGATCCAGAATGCAGTAGCATGCATGCTCAATGATCAATCACTTACTCCAATATTACATTTCTGCTGCAGAGCTGCACAGGTTACTAGTAGGTTTTGAGTATAATTCAAGATACTGGTTATTACCTATAAAGCTTATTGTGGTTTAGGGGTTGTATATTTTAGAGACCATCTTTCCCCATAGTTTCAGCCTTTCCTGCCCATACAATTAGGGAGCTCCTGCTAAGAGACAGGTATAGCATGAGGGGGACCAATGGTACATCAGCTCCCCTCCTCCGGAATAGCTTATCTCCTGAAATATAAATTGTCCCCCTACTGATGGTGTATACATGGATGTTTGGGCAATTATCTGTACCCCATAATGCTATTTTCCATAAATACATAATTTAGTCATTTACTTTTGTGGCTATTTTGATTAATAATTATTCTTATTGTAATTTTTGAAAACTATCTAAAGTCTAGCTGGTTTCAAGAGGCAGACCAATCACTCAATCAGTCAGCATATCAATCTTTTAAGAATGGGTCACTTCTTCAAATCTTACCTGAGCAAGTGATACCGGAGTTCTTTTCTTCTTCTCCACGGAAGTCAAACTTACTTTCTCTCCTTTATGACTTGCACTGCATTTAAAGCAAGTCCACCTCATCTGTCCTTTTGTTTCAGTGCCACACTCTTTACTTAGCAGACAAAGAGAATGGTACAAATGGCCACAACTGTTATAAAAATAGATTATATATATTACATTGTATGCATACATAACAAATATAAACCTGAATACCAACATCTTAAAATGTATAATCAAATCTAAATTTTTTACAATAAATATTACATTTCTAAAAAATATCTTAATATTTAAGCCATTTTTAGACATTAACAGTGTAATGTTATGGTTCCTTATTCAGAATTTCATGCAACTTCCTACCACATACATATTCAATGGAATGCACTCTTAAGAAACCTTCTTTCTACACTTATTGCCTGCTACATCAGATAGTACCAAATCTCATTTATTTTATTATTATATTATTAGTAAGGCTATAGTTTGGAAGTGATCGAAAAGGTGCACATATACATACATCAAATTATTAGTGATATAGCAATACAATACTGTGTGCTCAGTATTAAAATTCCTTATCTTATTCATTAATTAGTAAATCTGAGCTCTCCAAAGTCTTCAAGTTCTTCCTTGCAAACCCACTCATTGTTGAACCTATTCACTAATCTAGACTTACCTGAAGACTATAATTTGGTCACCTGTCTGTTGCCTTCTCTTGTACTGTTGCAAACAAATACAGCAATAATCTTGTTTGGGATTTAGCCCTCTAGTCATAGATGCTTTTAAATTACGTAAAGACCAGTGGAGATCACGGTTAAGTAAGCTTGTTGTTGTCTCCAAAAGGGTCTAGACAGGCAAAAGAATAATATAGAAATCATTTAAGTTGTAGCTACATTATATACATTTTGCATGTAGAAAAGTATCTTCTTGTGAATATTAATGCAAGATAGAAATTACATATCTTAATTCCTAACCAACCTAGCCGACAACCTTGTCACCCTAGGAACTAGACATAAAGCTATACTGGATTTAATCCTTACAAATAGAGAAGAAGTGATAGAGGGAATCAAAATTGCCAGAACCTTGGGTGAAAGTGAACACATCATACTGGAGTTTAATATAATGCAAACACTAGCAATAGAAAACAATCCAACCAATGTTTAAATTAAACTTCAAAAGAGCCAAATTTAACAAATTAGAGAGAACCTAGGAAAGATCCCATAGATGAAAGTCTTAAAGAGGAAAACAACCCAAGAAGTGTGGGAAACCCTGAAAAATGTGATCACAAAAGCCCAGACCAGCAGAATACCATTGAGAAAGAAAAACAAGAAATCCAAGAAGAAACCAGCATGGCTGCACAAAGATCTATCTAACAAACTGAAAAACAAAAAGGAAAAATACAAATAATGGAAAGAGGGGCACATAACTAAGGCTGACTATCAGCAGACAGCCAGAAGATGAAGTCAGGAAAGCAAAGGCTCAGAACGAACAAAGACTTGCAACAGAAATCAAGGATAATAAAAAAAATTCTCCCAACATATTAACAACAAGAAAAAAGTCAAGGAAACTATAGGCCCACTAAAGAGAGAAGACGGCAAGGAAATTACAGGCAACAGGGAGAAAGCAGAGCTGCTTAACTCATACTTTGCGTCAGTCTTCACACAAAATGAAACTATAGCCCAACATACCAAAAAAACCACTGCAAAAGACATACTAGAAACAAAAATTAAAATAAGCAAGAAAATGGTAAGAGAACATCTATCCAACCTTGATGACTATAAATCACTGGGACCCGACAGATTACATCCCAGAGTTCTGAAAGAGCTGGCAGATGGTATCTCAGAATCGTTGCACCACATCTTTCATAAATTCTGGAGCAATGGGAAAGAACTGAGGATTGGAAAAGGGCTGATGTGGTCCCTATCTTCAAGAAAGGAAAAAAAAATGGACCCAGAAAACTACAGACCAATCAGTTTAACATCAATACCTGGGAAGATCCTGGAAAAGATAATCAAAAAACAGATCTGTGAACAACTAGAAGCAAACAAAGCCATAATTAGTAGCCAGCACGAGTTTATTAAAAACAGATTATGCCAAACCAATCTTATCTCATTTTTCAATAAAGTGACTAAACAATAAAGTGACTAAACCAGCAAAATGCAGTGGATGTAGTATACTTAGATTTCAGTAAGGCATTTGACAAAGTAGACCACAACCTACTCCTTGGTAAGCTAGAAAAAGGTGGAACAGACAACATCACCACCAGATGGATCTGTAGCTGCCTGACAAACCGTACTCAACAAGTAGTCCTCAATGGCACTACATCCACATGGAGAGAAGTAAGCAGTGGACCACAAGGTTTTGTCTTAGGCCCAATACTCTTCAATATCTTCATAAATGACTTAGATGAGGGAATTGAAGGGAAACTCATCAAATGTGCAGATGACACCAAACTGGCAGGAGTAGCCAACACCCCAGAAGACAAACTCAGGATCCAAAAAGATCTTAACAAACTTGAACAATGGGCCCTATCCAACAAAATGAGTTTCAATGTGGGGAAAAGCAAAGTTTTACATTTAGGCAGAAGAAATCAAAGATACAAGAACAGATTGGGCAAGACCTGGCTTAAAAACAGTAACACTGAGAGGGACCTTGGAGTCCTAGTAGACGATCACTTAACCATGAACCAGCAGTATGCAGCAGCAGCAAAAAATGCTAATACAATCCTGGGTTGTATAAACATATAGTCAAGATCACGCAAGGGATTAATACCGCTTTATAAAACCCTAGTAAGACCACACCTGGAATACTGCAGCCAATTTTAGTCACCATATCACAAAAAAGATGTTGAAAGTTTGGAAAAAATTCAGAGAAGAGCAACTAAGATGATCAAAGGCCTGGAGACTAAAACATACAAAGAACGGCTGCGGGACTTGGGTTTGGCTAGTTTAAAGAAAAGAGTAAATAGGGGAGACATGACAGCAGTGTTCCAGTATCTGAGGGGCTGCCACAAGGCAGAGGGGGCCAGGTTGTTCACCAGAGCTCTAGAGGGAAGGACAAGAAACAATGTTTGGAAACTGATCAAAGAGAGAAGCAACCTGGAATTAAAGAGAAACTTCCTGATAGTGAGGACAATCTACTAGTGGAACAGCTTACCCCCAGAAATCATGGGTACTCCATCACTGGAGATTTTTAAGAGATTAAACCAGGGGTGTCAAACTACCGGCCCACGGGCCGGTTTCATCATACCGGAGCCGCACCCAGCCCATTGCCAGCAATGGCAAAAAAGCTCCGATATGTTACGTGACGTCACGTGACGTCGCGAGTTTGACATGTCTGGATTAGACAATCACCTGTCTGAGATGGTATAGATTCTCCTGCTTGAGCAGGGGACTGGACTAGAAGACCTCCAAGGTCCTTTCCAGCTCTATTTTCTAATATAAATTATATGCTAGCCTATCTTCCTAGCAAGTTCACTATTTCTTCTGTATTACAAATCTTCCATACTATCAAATGACTCATTTGATAGCATATTATCCCAATAGTTTAATTTTAAATTTTGAAGTACTGATCCAATATGACAGGGGTCCCCAACCCCTGGTCCATGGACCGGTACTGGGCCACAGCATGCCAGCAACCAGTCCGCACAAACAAGCAAAACCCAATCAGTGGGATGCAGGCAGCACACAAAACCACTCACTCTCCAGTCCGGGGAAAAACCTTTCTCCACAGAACTGATCCCTGGTGCCCAAAAAGTTGGGGACCTCTGCAATATAACACTTCTGCTTTCTGATTTAATTTTTTGCCATTTTAGTTAATTATTTCTACAGCACTTGATTTTTTCCCCCCAATTACATAGGAAACATTACATCTGCTCATCCCTCAAGATTCAGCAGAGAGAACATGCTGTGAGTCCCTTTGACTAGGGATCTATATTTGACACTGAAAGAAAAGAAGCTGAAGAACAAGAAGACCAAAGAATACCTGATCAAGAAAAATCTCCTAGAAACAAGAAAGATTAAGGAAGCACTGGAAATAATAAAGAAACAGATAACCATTACAGCCAAAAAGATCAGCAGATATGTCCCAAAGGTGCTTTTTCAAGAGGCAACTGGACTTTTTTTTCTTTGAAGTCTTCTCACTTCTCATCCACTAAGCTTCTTCAACTCTGATCAGATGGTAGGGAATGGAAGGATTTATATAGATATGAAGCTCAAACTGCATACTAAAGGCAAAACCTCCCAATTTCAGTTGAATCAGAACTGTTTTTAACATCCATCAATGGAAACACTGCAGTGAATCAGTCGACACCTGGCAAAGAAGAAACAGTCCTGGGTGCAACTATTAGACAATCCAAACAAATACAACAAAAATTCAGCTTGGGTAAAGGATGTGGGTAAAAATAAAAAAAGCTGAATGAAAGAACTTGTAATAATAGCAGAAATGGTGATAAAAGGGTAAGGAAAATCAATAATTGGCCACTATCAGATGAAGATGAATTGCATGGTTTTTGGTTGAAACATCTGACAGATCTATGCCCATTCATTGCCAAGTAATTTAACCTCAAAGAGGTAAAACTAAAAATTGGTTAACATCTGGCAAAATTTACCTGACAATGAAAGATCCAGCAAAAGGGCAGCACCAGACAACTGCAGGATAGTTAGCAGCTTACCAATGACTTTCAGACTGCTAACTGTTGTGGTAGCTCACGGATGTCAAACTCGCCATGTCACGTGATGTATCGCGACTCTTTTTGCATTGCCGGAAATGGGGTGGGCATGGCTTTGATATGATGAAACCGGCCCGCGGGCTGGCAGTTTGACACCCTTGTGGTAGCTGATACAATTCAACAGCATAAGCTCTTTCCACCTGAGCAGAAAGGAAGCAGCCTAAACAGCAGAAGGACAAAAGACCAGTTCTTAATTGACAAGATGATTTTGGAATACTGCAAGAGAAGGAAAGATCAACTTGAATGTAGCTTGGATTTATTACAAGAAGGCATTCAGCTCTCTACTACATGATTGGATAAACAAGTTCCTAGAAATAACATCAGAAACTTTCAGTGCAAAAATCAATGGCACAATGGAAGATACAATTGCTGGTCTAGGCTAGGAGAAGTTAATATCAAGAGAGGAATCTTTCAAGGAAACTCACTATCACTATTTCTACTATTACTGTTGGCATTGCACTGATTCCCTTGTCAACAATACTGAACAAGTCAGGCGATGGCTATCAAACATTAAAAATATCTGCCAAACTATTCCACCATCTTTAAATAATTTGAAGCTGTATGGAAAAACACCACTTCAAATGGAATCGCTACTCAACGCTGTTCAAATATGCAGCCAAGACATTGCAAAGGAGTTTGGATTGGATACATTCAATGGGAAAATAGTGAAAGCTGAGGGAATCAAAATGCCCTATGGAAATAACAGCATCATTACAAATACCTGGGAACCTTCAAACTCACAAGATCAAACATGCTGAAGTCAAAAATGTTAGAAGTAAATACATTGTAAAAGTGAAGAAGATCTTAAAATCCAAACCTAATGAAGGAAATACCATCAAGGCAATTAACACCTGGGCAAGTCCTGTCATTAGGTATACCTCTGGAATAGTGGTCTGGACTCAACCAGAAATAAAAGTCCTAGATGAGAAGACCAGAAAAATAATAGCAATGAATCATGCCCTTCATCCACACAATGATGTTGACAGACTCTACTTGCCAAGAAAATAGGTGGACATGGAAAGTTGCAAGTACACCAAACAGTTGAAGAAGAAAAAAGGGCAATGGAAGAATATCTGAAGGACAGTGAAGAAAATGCACTGAAGCTGGTATACCAGGAAGGCTTACTGAGTACTGAAGAGACCAAATTAGCCTACAAGAAAGACCAAATTAAGACTAGAAAAGGGACATGACAAGGGAAAGTATTACATGACCAATACATTTAAAAATAGCAGGCCAATCAGATAATAAAACCTGGCAATGGCTAAGAGAAGGAAAGCCAAAGAAAAAGATAGAAGGGCTAATTCTGGCCATACAAGGCCTTAAGAACTAATGCATACAAAACCAGAAATGAAAAGACAGCAACAGACAACAAGTGCTGCCTCTGCAAAGAAGCTGAACAAACTGTGGTCCAACTAGTTAGCTGCTGCAAGAAGAACGCAGAGTACAAACAACAGCATAGTAATTTGTGCAATTTGCCTGTACACAAGAACTGGTGGGATCATAAAATAGACAAAGTAATACAAAATGAAGAAATGTAAAGTGCTCTGGGACTTTAAAATTCAAACAGATAAGCAACTGTGATATAATACCCCAGAAAAAGAACTGGAGAAAAACATAAAATAAAAAGATCTCCAAATAAAAGTAGAACATCTGTGACTAGTACTAACAATAATAGGCACTTTTGGTGTGATCCCAAAACTCTGGAACACTACTTGAACATCATCAGCATTGAAAAAAATCGTTGGTCAAATGCAAAAGACAAATTTACTCCTAACAGCTTATATTCTGCAACTGTACCTTTAACACCATCAAAGAATAATATTCCAGGTCCTTGGGAAGGACTTGATAGGTGGATAAAAATGCCAGAAGTCTAAACATCTGGCTGACTATGCACCAAAATATAATAATATTTGTTTTATATTTATTTATTAGTTTTAGCTCTTTTGTTTTAGCTCTTTTGTATGCTGCCTAGAGTCACCTGTTTGTGAAATGGATGACCATATAAATTTGGCAAATAAACATTAAAAAAGAAAAAATATTTAATGTGTTAATTCTATTGAGTATGGATGAATTCAAATGCAACCAGTTTCCCAAACAGGCATTGTCTCCAAAGGAACTTTTATTAGGGGCTAGTGACAGCAGGGAATCAAGGCGAGGTCTGAAAGAAAAAACCCGTGAAGCAGTATATTAAAAGCAACATTCAATACTGTTAGCTGTTGTTGGCTAAAACAACAGTGGTGGAGCTCCAGTGATTCCCATAACTATACACAGTTCATTCTAATTTATTTCCTGATTTGAAGACAATGCAGTATATCAGGGGTCCCCAATCCCCGGCCGTGGACTGGCACCAGTCTGTGGCATGCCAGAAACCACTCTGTACAAACACGCAAAGCCCCATCCATGGGATGCAGGCAGCACAAGAAACCATGTCCCCTCTCATCCACACAAAAACCTCTCTCCATGGAACTGGTCCCTGGTGCCCAAAAGGTTGGGGGCCTCTGCAGTATATGATATTAAACATCTCTCTTATTTACTGTCTATAATACAGTAAAACCAGATTCAGGTAGCTTTAGAACAGTGGTTCTCAACCTGTGGATCGGGACCCCATTTGGGGTCGGACGACCATTTCATGGGGGTCGCCAAACAATGCAGTCCGCCATTTTTCCCCCTTTTCCTTAGCTGTACTACTCCCTTTTATTCTATTGGCTTTTGAAAGCCAATAGAATAGACTCTCTTGAATAGAGTCTAATTCTATTGGCTTTCAAAAGCCAATAGGAATTGTCCAGGCTGTCTCTGCCCTGCTGAGCCCGCCAAAAGTCCCATTCTGAAAACGGTGCTGCACCAGTTGAGTAGTCCTCAACTTACGACCAGTTGAGTAATCCTCAACTTACGACCGGTTGGGGGGTCGCGGCATTAAAAAGGTTGAGAACCACTGCTTTAGAAACTCTTCTCCTCAAAAACATCTACTTATGTTTTTTGAATCCTAATGTTCATGATGGCTGACACAGGATTAGCTTTCTTGTACGAGGCGACTGTGGATGTACTGTACTTCTGGGATGACTGATGATAAGGCAAAAATATAAAGAAACAAAGAGAAGACTGAAAAGATATAGTTGCCACAGTATTGGGCCAGAAATCTCTAGTTGATAATTTCTTACACACATATAGAACAGATCAGTTTCATTTACTATAATTTATATCTCTGTTAGTAGAAGAACTGACAAACATCCTCCTAAATGGTACTATTTTACAATTTCTATTTAGCATCAATGCAGTTGGTGGAATCTGAAGTCAATTCCTAAATTTCAGACCAATGTAAGAATACAACATATACAATCAAAGCTTTGGTATAAAGATAAACTAACATCTTTTTCCCATAAATGAATAGCTTCATCCTTCTTAAAGAATTGGAGAGGCTGTAGCTGATCCACAGTTCAGAGGAATCTTAACAAGGATGCATTGTACCTAAACTACTTTAAGCCTGATAAGTGAGGATAAAGACTAAGAATCAGTGAGTGTTGGAGAGGAGGAAAGAAGAGAAAGAGAGGTGATCTGGAAAGAAAAAGAGGGGCAACTGGCAGATTTTTAAAGGGGATTCATGAAAGGTTCATTCAACTCCATCCATTCCATTCAAGGGAAATAAAAATCCTCTCTCAAAAAAAATGCATAAACATGTCCCAGGCCAAATATTACTAGATGAAAAACAGTCTTTCACTGATTAAATATTTCCACTGATAATAAAACCCATACATTGTTTTTAAGTAGATAAACATAAGCAAAGATAAACATAAGCAAATATAATCTTATTTGTGTAATGGGTTACAGTGTACAATTCTAAAACTTTTTACCTTAAATTAATTTCCATCACCAAGTTTGGAAATAATAAAAAGCTGTACTTAGATAAAAAGATACTGAACCCCACTGTGAAGCAATACAAAAATTAGTCAAGATTCAGGAAGCTGCATTTAGGAACTGAATGCTTACAGACTATCTAAATCACCTATTAAAGTTTAATGAATTTCATATTTTCAAGGACAACTTTTCAAATCCCAATTCAATGGCAAGGGCAAAATATTCAGTTGAATATAACCTTGCTATAAGTGGCGAACAGCCAACTAGGATTTGAGAGAAATAATGGTGCCTTGCTTTTCTACACTTATTTTTGCTTTTAAAAATCTAATTACACAGCTCATTTACAAAAAGGGAGATACAGTGGAAGTAGAATTGAATTCTGAAAAACTAAACCTTATGAATGCAATCTAACTCTATTTGTTATTCTGTTTGTATTGATAAACAAAAGATGGTAGGTAAAGTCAGAGCTCACTTCATCAAAGATGATGCTGGCAAGTTTACCTTGAAGTTTACCTTGACGTTATTTAATGTGAACAACCAGGTAATTGCCCTTATTCATGCTCACATCAAGATCCAGGACCAGCACTGGGTACAGCAGTAGTTCTCAACGTTTTTAATGCCGCGACCCCCAACCGGTCGTAAGTCGATGACTACCCAACCGGTCGTAGGCCGAGGACTACCCACCTGGTCGTAAATCAAGGACTTTCCCTGCCCGGGAGCGCCGCGTATGCGTGGTGCTGCCCCCTGTGCCGGCCGAGGCGTAGCTGGCAAGCGGCAGAGATGGCACAGGCCGACCACCGGCTGGGCCACCAGCTGGCCCAGCCCAAGGGAGGTAAGACACCAGCCAGGCCCCATACACTCCAGCAACCTTCCCTGCGCCCGCCGGCCTCCCACCTCCCACCCCTGGCCCTTTTTTGCTCAGCAGGGAGGGGTGGAAGCTTCCAGACAGCTCGCCTTCGCTGCAGACAACTTGCAGCACCGTTTGCAGAATGGGACTTTTGGCGGGCTCAGCAGGGCAGAGACAGCCTGGACAATTCCTATTGGCTTTGAAAGCCAATAGAATTAGACTCTATTCAAGAGAGTCTATTCTATTGGCTTTCAAAAGCCAATAGAACAGTGGTTCTCAACCTGTGGGTCGGGACCCTATTCGGGGTCGAACAACCATTTCACGGGGGTCGCCAAACAACGCAGTCTGCCATTTTTTTTCTCCTTTTCCTTAGCTGTGCTACTCCCTTTTATTCTATTGGCTTTTGAAAGCCAATAGAATAGACTCTCTTGAATAGAGTCTAATTCTATTGGCTTTCAAACGCCAATAGGAATTGTCCAGGCTGTCTCTGCCCTGCTGAGCCCGCCAAAAGTCCCATTCTGTAAATGGTGCTGCACCAGTTGAGTAGTCCTCGACTTACAACTGGTTGAGTAGTCCTCGACTTACGACCGGTTGGGGGTCGTGGCATTAAAAAGGTTGAGAACCACTGCAATAGAATAAACGGGAGTAGCACAGCTAAGAAAAAGGGGAAAAATGGCGGACTGCATTGTTTGGCGACCCCCGTGAAATGGTCATTCGACCCCAAATGGGGTCCCGACCCACAGGTTGAGAACCACGGGGTACAGGCACATACTTGATGGTACAGCCATTTACTGTATGGAACTTCAAATATGTGGTGATCTGCTTAATTGGTGTCCAGGAAGAGTCAAGACAGAATTCATATAATTATGAATATGAATTGGCCTAATTTGCACTTAATGAACCAAATATATTTATCTGAACATAGTTGTGTTGCTAAATTTTTCACTGCACTTTTCCAAGTAAGGTATGTATTGGAAGGAATTGCAGCTCAAAATGTATGCAATCTTTGTGCATGAAACGGGACAAATTTGTGCAGAAAAAAACCCTGTATGTTATAGAAAGCAAACAGACAATGCAATATTAAGTGACATGTTAATACAATGGTTTTAGCTTGCCAAAGTTTTCTTGGTTAAAGCTCTTAGAAACTGATAAGGAACAAAGAAGATTTACAAACTCTTAAATTTTGGACAATGGCAATTTTAATCAACAAGAAAAAAATCTCACATTGTACTTACCTGATCATAGTTAAAGCTGTCTAGCATACCCAGCACAAGACTCTGAATTTCTCCAAGTTTTCCTCTTCCATATACTGGATCCTGTGTGAAAGTTATTAGAAGGTTATACAAATCAACATTAATTAAAACAGATTAAAAAGAAGGCTTGACTGTTAAATATTTTTCCTCTAATTACAATACAAGTGTACTCATGTCTCTTATCCAATAAAACTGACAAAATGTAAGAAATAAACAGAGCTATAATTTCTAAAGAGAGTTCAGTTTTTTTTTCAACAAACATATTTCTATGTTCATAAATCTGAGGAGACAAATTCAAAAGAGGAGGCTTTTGCGAAAGGAGATTAAATCTCCCTTCATGGATATACACGTGATTTTCTGCTAGTAAAGGTTTTCTTAGAACACGTTAACAAAAATAATACCCCATCAGAATGTTTAAGATCCTGCACAAGGTCACTTTGAATTAATGCTGCTGTAGAAGAATTGTGTCGAAACTTACTTTGGGGGGTTTCTATCACATCATATCATTATCATATCATAACTTTATTTTCACTTTGAATGTACACCAGTCGGCATACATCAAAATGAAATTTCATTGCATACAGCTTTCAAAGGGTCACCATCTCTGATATACACTCCTTGTTCGTGGCCAGCTCAAGTTTCAGATCGTCCATTTTAGTCTCTAGGGAGCGAACGATGGCAAACAGGAAGATGGAAATGGAGCTCCATGTGGATTAGCCCTCAAATTAGCTTGTATTCCTGCATGACAACCTCGCCTCCTTTCCTTTTTCTGATCCTGTCTCTTCCACATTTTCCTTAAAGAGGCCTTGCTTCTTTTCGTCCCTGGAGCACGCTGCCGCCACCACCAACTCCTCCAAAAGCCTCTCTCCCATCCTCTGGGCTGCCGACAGCCTCATCCAGTTCTAGTCTCCTATGAACTTGCTTTACCAAAGAAGGGAAATGTCATAGTGTATTTCCTTTCAGAGGTATTTCCTTATCTGATTTCTCAATGCCTTCAATAATGACAGAGCTTCTAATGTTCTGCCTTCACTAGAAGTTGGGATACATTCAGAGATGTATTGGCTCATGCTGAAAATAGCTCATGTTGAACTATACAGCACAATCAAGCATCATTACAGGAAATGTTTTATGACATTTTGTATTATGTCTGTAATGCACATGGAATCTACCCTATAAATATTCTACAACCTAAAGTATCCTATAGGCTTTCAAAATGCCTTTTCTTTTGCTGCATCTTCTCCTCTCAACGTACAACTTAGTGCTGCAATATTAAGACATAGATAATCGGTGTTATCGCTTGAACAGGTTCTAAAAAAGGGACAGATATTTTTTTCTTAAAAAATGCAATATTTTTTAAATTCCTGAACATATTCTAATGGCAATGAAGCTTTTTAAGGGGGGGGGGTCATATCTGGTTTTAAATAGATACTTTCCATTCTATTTTTTTCAGCATGCATAATTTAAAAGCAGCAACTCAGAAAGTACATCGTGCTGCAACACTATATCAATTATGGAGAACAACTGGGAAATCTGAGCTCTTAATGCAACATGTACCTGATCCATGACATACAGCAAACTATTTTTATCTGCTAGATAGCCAACTTCTTGGGGATACTTTCTTGGAAAGGATATGTCAAAGAAAAACAGACTTGCTAGAGCAGTGTTTCCCAAACTTGACAATTTTAAGGCATGAGGACTTCAACTCCCAGAATTCCATAGCCAGCAACGCTAGCTGTGGAATTCTGGGAGTTGAAGTCCACATGCCTTAAAATTGTCAAGTTTGGGAAACACTGTGCTAGAGTATTGAAGACAGAAATGTAAAGAAACAGCTGCTTAATAAATTTATGGCATACTTTTGCATTTATAGATCACTTCAAGCTTTTTTAAAATAAATACATAGTGGTAAATTGTTTGATCAAGGCTATTATAGTACACCATAGCAGGTTGCAGCATCGAGCCAAACCTTGCTGACCTTGTAAAAACTAATTAAAATCAGACCGTCCCACAAAGGGCCAACTACTAGAAAACCTCAAGACTAGACTGTAGTACACTTTTCCAAATCATCAAAAAAGATCTTGGAAAAAGATAATGGCAAACTACTTCCAAATACTTAGCAAGAAAATATTGAAAGTATTCACAAAGTAATCATTAATCAAGCTTGATTTAAAGGAAAGAGAATAAGGCTCAAAACATGTCAGATTGTATGGTGTTCAAGTATATCATATATTGAATGCATTTAATATGTTAGATAAGTACCACTATAATTATTTTCATCAGTACCCGATAGCAATAACAAAAGTGATGCTTTAGCAAGGGGACGTATGCTATTTTCTGGATATTTTCATTAAACAAGTAAACAACAAGATCAACTGTAGGAAAAGACTTCTGTAAACATAACTAGAAACTGAATTGTATTTCTATGACTTGTACACCCTTAATTAATAAGGTTATTTTTGCATGCAAGTGGTTTTTGTTATATGCACATAGGAAAAAAAGAGCTACATGACAATTTAAAATAAAACTATAACCAAACTGAATTAAAGGATAGAATAACAGATATGTCTTCTCTTCTGGAAAGATATCTTTGCAGAAAAACAATTGTAAACTGTATGATGCTGCGATTAGGCTCACAGAGTTTCATTTCTTCAAAGTATCAAATGAATAGCAACTTAACAAATATATTATCTACCCAGTTGTCATGAGACAGTATAATAAATCACACGCTGGGAAACTGAAGCACTCCACAAAGCAATTATATGGCTAATATAAACTGGAAAGCCAGTAGGCTTTTGTTGGAATAGATTTATTTAATCACAAATCTGGCAATAAAAATGCTTTTTAAAATTTCATTTCCAGCAGGAACTCTGATTTAGTAAGAAGTACAAAGTTTTCCAATAAAATAAAATACTTTTGACAAAAGTGTTTGCAATGTCTTTAAATGAAAACTCTATTGGATAAAAAACTGACAAATAACAATTCTTGTACTACATCTAAAAGGCAAAGAGAGTTTACTAAAATATGTTGTTTATTTTATGTTTCACTTCAGCATAGGAAAGAAAAATAAGGAAAATACACCTCAGGTTTTTTTTAACTCACAGGGTGGTCATTGGTGAAGTGTTAAGAAAGCAACTAACACAGTTTTGAAAAGATACTTTGACTTTCCAAAGACTGAGATGTCAGAAACAAGAAACATGTGCTCTATTATGCCAAAATGCAAACAAAACATATAAGTTTAAAAATACACTGAGTTTCAATCTCAATTAATATTTAAAATTTTAGTTACATTAAAATTCTCATTTGGACCAATTCTGAAATTAATCCCTACAAAGCCTACATAATCTCCTCAAAATTCCAATCTGGTACAAGTATGTCTGATTAAGTTTTTGTTTTCCTACTGTACAAATAATCATTTATCTAATCTCCTCTACCACATTACTCACCAAATCAGATGCAAAACAGAATACAGAATACCAGAGTTGGAAGGGATCTAGTCCAACCCCCTGCCCAAGCAGGAGACCCTATACCATTCTAGGCAATTAAGTCAACAGCCAACGATTTAATACCCAGCCATCGACACCCCCCATCAACTACTAAAAAGTTACACACAACCAGGAACCATATAAATAACCCACAGAGAATAGCTCAAAGCACACACTCTGCTAGAAATTCTCTGAGGATGGGCTCCAGCATGAGTCTAAAAGCTCGGAAGACTAAACTTCTGGTCCCAGTGACTGATCCAGATTGGATCCTGCAACATTATCCTTGGACATGTATATTCACCTTCGTTTGTGTCCAACCTCTTCTTAAAAGCCTCCAGTGATGGAGCACCCATAACTTCTGGAAGGCAATCTGTTCCACTGATGAATTGTTCTCATTGTCAGGAAATTTCTCCTTAGTTCTAGGTTGGATCTCTCCTTGATAAGTTTCTATTCGTTACTCCTTATCCTGCCCTGGTGCTTTGGAGAATAGGTTGATCCCCTCTCTTCTGTGACAGCTCTTCAAATATCGGAAGACTGTTATCATGTCTCCCCTCATCCTTCTTTTCATTGCACCAGACATACACAATTCCTGCAAATGTTCTTCATATGTTTTAGCCCCCAATCATCTTTGCTGCTCTTCTCTGCACTCTTTCTAGAATCTCAACATCTTTTTTGTATCATGGTGACCAAAACTGTATGCAGTATTCTAAATGTAATCTTACCAAAGCAGCATAAAACGGTACTAACACTTCATGTGACCTTGATACTATCTCTGTTGATGCAGCACACTGCTGGCTCATATTTAAGTGGCTGTCCACTAGGACTCCTAGATCCCTCTCACAGTTACTGCTGCGGAGCCAGGTACTATCTATTTTATCCCTTTGGTGCATTTGGTTTTCTTGCCTAAGTGTAAAACTTTACCTTTCTCACCACTGGATTGCATTTTATTCAAAAGGTACGCAGTACTGCTCTGGCCTATTTATGTTATTTCCAATATCAGTATGAATTTAAAGCAGTACCATGCTTCAATCAAGCCAAAGAGAATGCAACATAAAATGTAATTTTGCAATGCATATTAAGAATTTTTAAGGTAACAATATTATTTCCTATAACTCACCTGTAAGATTCTCTGCAAAATTAATGGCAGAGCAATGAATGTTGTCATATTGTTCAATACTTGCATTGTTAAGTTCTTCAAATCTAAAGAACAAATATAACAATAAAACTCATAGCAATGAATGCAATTTAAGTCTGTTATTTTTGTCCCAATTAATAGGAATGATATATGTGGCTAGTGGATTTTTCCTTTTGTGAATAATTGAACTAGAATCTCTTTAGTGTCTTGACTCAGGGGTAAGCAGCCTTCTTGGCAGCAAATAGTACAATTTCACAGAATCATGCAATACAAAAAATAATGGTAAATATTTAATAATAAAAAGTGACAATAAAGTTGTTGTTATTATTATATACAAGTTTTCAGTGATTTCACTACTGAGATTTGTGGAACTTGATAATGCTGAAATTTTAAGCAATCTCATTTGAGAACACTGACATTTTGCAAGATATGGTGATCCTGTGAGATGTTGGGTATTTTTAAAAATGTTTACAATTAAATTTGCATTTAATTTTAGTGTTTTATACAGTGCCTTCATATATACCTACCTCAGCTAAATGTATTTCAAATTGATGATATTTTCAAAAAGATTTCTCAGAATTCAAATTACCTTTGCAAAGGGTAGACTAACGTAAATGCCACTTAGGTAAGATGAATAATGTAGAAATTTGATAAATAAATAAATTCAATATGGTAGCTACCTTTAAATGCAAAAGAATATAGCTCCAGAAACTTTACTGATGAAAAATGTTGCAAAAATCATGCTTCATATCAAGTAATTGCAGGCTCAAATTCATGATTTTATCACAGAAAAAGGAAAAGTAAAGAAATGTTATTCAGAAATATATTCCTGATATCACACACAAGTAGCAACATTAATTCACAGTCTTTTCGTTATTTGTCATTTTGTCTTGAATATCTTTCCTTGGACAAAAAAGGAGACAAAATATGCTTACATTCAGACAAACGAGGTTGCAGTGCAGATCTTTGGGGTGACAACATTGTCTCTAGGAGCGGAAACCACAGTGCCTAAAAATAAAAGGAATCTCAGAATTGCACAAAAAATAATCTCCATCAGTTTCACACAGAGTATCTTGCTTCTGTTCCTGGATATGCCAATGCCTGTACCTGTTGCAAAGCAGCAGCAACACCACTATAAATTAAAAAGAACATAAGTAACTGGTTTATCTACGTGATCAATGCAATGTACCTCCCAATGCAGTGTCCCTGTATTGGAAGAGCTATTTTAGAGACTGCCTGCTGCCGCCATCATTCCCAGCCTCCCAGTTTGCATTTCATAACACACCCAGGACATTTTGATTGCACAATTTCTCTATCCCAGCCAACTTCACTGCTCACATTTTACAGCACACCTTTTGGAGTCAGGTCTAGGAGGGAAAGGCATGCTGATTTTAAAGTGCCCTGGGGATGATTCTGCTATAGAATATATAGTGTAGCATGGCACAGTTCAATAGTTTTTCA
The DNA here is from genome assembly GCF_016545835.1 of Crotalus tigris. NCBI lineage: Eukaryota > Metazoa > Chordata > Lepidosauria > Squamata > Viperidae > Crotalus > Crotalus tigris. The sequence continues at coordinate 691,344 of NW_024097214.1, read as the reverse complement.
ATATTTCCTATTAAAATACAAATTAGTTTTCTCTGGGCTTTTTATAGGATAATAGAAGAAAGGTATTTCTAGTAACGGAGAAAAACATGTTATGTGCCTGCAATTTAAAAGAAAGGCAGACCTCACATAGCTTTCTCTTCTACGGTAATTGAGTGGAATTACCTTAATTCAGATTTTTTGCTTCTTACTTTATGAGTCTAGAATGTGGACTACCAACAATAGTAGATCAGAAAGATTTGGGGTTGTACTTATCTCAACAGGAAATAATAGTAGTAGTAGTAATAATAATAATAATGATAATGATAATAATAATAATAAAGTTGGAAGGGACCTTGGAGGTCATCTAGTCCAACCCCCTGCTCAGGCAGGAAACCCTATACCATTTCAGAGAAATGGCTGTCCAGTCTCTTCTTAAAAACTTCCAGTGTTGGAGCATTCACCGCTTCTGGAGGCAGGTTGTTCCACTGGTTAATTGTTCTAACTGTCATGAAGTTTCTCCTTAGTTCTAGGTTGCTTCTCTCTTTGGTTAGTTTCCACCCATTGCTTCTTGTCCTGCCTTCAGGCGCTTTGGAGAATAGCTTGACTCCCTCTTCTTTGTGGCAGTCCCTGTGATATTGGAACACTGCTATCATGTCCCTCTTGTCCTTCTCTTCATTAAACTTCTTGACTTTAAAAAACATGGGCAGGAAAGTAGATGAAAGACATGATGATAGCTACAAGTCTACCTTAATATTACAAAAAAGTGGCTACATGGGAAACAAAAGCATCCCATTTTTAAAGCCAGAGTATAAGGGAATACTTACTTCTCGCTTCTGCTGATTAAATTTGTGTGAATTCCTCTGGCAAAGTGCAATTGTTTTTGCTAAGATATCTTCAATATCTTTTAATAAAGGAACTTCTGCTGAAACTTGAATTAAGATAGAAGCAGTGATTATTCTGTAGTTAACTTAAGGCAATTAAAATCTATATAGAAAAGTACTAATCACATAAACAATGAATGTGTGTGCATGTAATAGCTCCTTGGAAATGAGAAGTAAAAATTAATAAATGTCTATAAAGCCTAGTCTTGATTCTGACCGAATAACACAAATATTTTGATGTAACACTTGAATTTTGTTCAACATGCACTTGCTTCATGAGAAACAAAATAAATCTGTTTTGAAACTTACTTTTATCTCCAGAAGTCAGTGTTGAAAGTTTGGTTTGTAACCACTAGGAAAAATAAATTTTGTGTTATTTGAATTCACATGGCATTTTATAAACTATCCATAAGTACCTATTCTATTCATCTCTCATTCACTAACACTTTCACATTTTTTTCAATTTCTGTGGGAATTGGTCATATCTCTGTACAGGGCAATATGTGAGGTACAGCAGAACTAGATATAACTATTTTACTACCTTCAAATAGTCACCCGAAGATTTTTAAATTAGTTAATTCTTCTCTGGACTTTCTGGAACAGAAAAAGGACATACAAACTTTATTTCAGGATTTTAAAAAATTTCCTCCCTTACTGGATCAATTAACTTGATATTGCATCAATCTATTCCAAAGATATATACATGCAGTTGGTAAAAACCATGTACACATACAGTCTCCAAAGTGATTTTGGCTATACTAATATTAAACAGAGAAGTGTGTGTGTGTCTGTGTGTGTGTGTGTGTGTGTGTGTGTGTCACTAAATAAACCCTCAACTTCAGCTAAAGAGAAATTTACAAGGTATCAGAAATATGCCTGCCACAAAACACAGTTGCTCCTTACTGATTTGTCACCTTACATTCCATGATATTATATCAGATGAGTGAAGCTTATCTAATATCATTACAATGATATGACAATGCACAGCATCTTGATTTCAGGTAAGAAGTAAACTGGGCTAAGGGGAAGTTATATGCAGCTTCCACTTAGGAATAGGACCTCGTATTTCTGATAAAAGATAGTTACACAATCAGAAATTTTATTTCAAAAAGGCACCATGCCATCTCTGTGTGCCAACAGCGTATGCTTTCTGTCCTTTCTCACTGAAGTACAGGTAGTCCTTAACGTATGACTGGTCACTAAGTTATAACTGATCCCCCCAAAGCTACTTATGATCAGGTTTCAAAGTTATGGCCACTGCAGCATCCCTGCAGTCATTCACCCTTATAACCAGTTCCAGGGAAACTGCAGCATCAATCCCCGACTGCCCATCTCTCCCTCATCCTACCCCTCAGGTTCCCCACAGGTTTTGGGCCTGCTTCCCACCCCACTGTTCCATATGCTCCTTCCCACCCCCCATCACTAATCATTTACTTATCTTTTACCATAGATCTCTTTCTCCTACGAGTTTCAGAGCTTGCATTGGGGAAGGAAAGCAAGCTGTTCCATCCCCCTGGTGTCTCTAGCTATATCCCAGAAGCGAGTGCCATTTTCACAATGGCCACATGCAGTTTAGGGACAGAATAGCTTGCTCTTCTTCCCCAATATGCTTGCTGGCTGAGCTGGGCATGCTTGGGTTCATTACCCTCAAGCCCACTGCTTGCAAGTCCTCTACTCAGTTGCATTGGGCTCCATTTGCTCACCTTTGCCAGCTCCACTCATTGCCCAAAGCAGCTCAGCAGTGGATTTGCAAACAGTAGCTTGAGGGCAAATGCCAGCGGTGGAGCCAGCAAAAATGAGTTGTGTTGGGAGAACAGCAGTGCTGGCTTTGCTCACTGCCTTTCACCCAGCAGAGCTGAGCAGTGGACTTGCAAGCAGGAGGCTTGAGGGTAAAAATCAACAAATGGAGCCAGTGAAGGTGAGTGAGAAAAATCCAATGCAGCTGAGCAGTGGACGTGCAACTAATAGACAAGAGGGCTATGAAGTCATGTGGGCCACACTGGGGACAGCAGCCATTAAGTGAGGCCATCACATGGGGCATTTTATTTAAAGGCCATCACTACTTTCATCTGAAATGGGTAGGATCCATTACAGTCACTGACTGAGGATTAACTATGCTCTCAGTAAGAACTGCAGTGACCAAGTGGCAATTCATATATTTACACACATAATAAATCTCACAGGGCTTATAAGCATCTGTTTTCAATTTTAAAATTATGATCAGACGTGAATAAAAATAAGAATCATAAAGTTTCTTCTAAAGATAAAAATCAACTTGGCAGCTCATTTCAGATTTAGCATATACAGTAAATCCAGTGAATTCTAGATTTTTAATGAAGACAACATCGCCCATCCCCAGTGTTAATTTTTGGTTCAGATTAATTTTTTCCCTAAATAAAAAGAAAAAAAACCCTCCATATTTCATAGTGGAGTTCCACTCTCTTATACCTCAAGCATAATTAAGAAGGCACCAGGAATGTCATCTTTCTTTTCAAGCAAGTAAGACGAAGCCTCGTGGAGCTGATATTTTTGGGTGACCTGCATAAAATGCCAAACATTAATTTTAGCTATTTGTATGCAGAAAACATTCACTACTTGGATATTTTGGGTCATTTTTGGGGATACAGCCTCCTATCTCTTATTTTACTAGGCTAAAAATTTCCTGCACAATTAACCTTCTATATTTTTCATTACAGTAGAAGAAAGGGAAGCAAATTAAAGAGAAGGAATTTCAGAGGCAAGGTTAGTTACCTTGCACCAGCTTTATCCTTTTTCAATTGCTTTTTTCATTTTTCATGAATGAAGGCAGATACACCTATCCCAGGATGATGTTGCAGGATTCAATCTCGGTCAGTCACCAGGACCTCAGAGGTTTTAATCTTCCGAGCTTTTGGACTCTGTAGCTGGAGCCCCCGTCCATGGGGAATCTTCTCCCTCTCTGGCGGGATGGGCTCCAGCTCAGAAGACAAAACCTCTGGTCCCAACGACTGACTCAGATCATTTTTAAAAAAATATATATAAAAGGAAGTTATATAGAATTCTGTAATATGTACCAAGAGTCTCTGATGTCCTACCTCTTATAATTTCAGACACCTTATCTTTATGATTCAGTAGCTGTGGTTTCCTATACTGTAACAATTCAACATTCCATTGCCATAGAAATATAACAAAGTTTTGAAGCAAAAAAGGGATCCCATTTTGATTGGACAAAGCTCATTCTAAAATTATACCAAGCTAAACGAGGGTAATCTAACAAGTGCCTGCACAGATTTTTGACAACTTAGATCAGGGGTGTCAAACTGCCGGCCCACAGGCCGGACGCGTCACGAGGAAACCACGCCCAGCCCATTGCTGGCAATGGAGAAAAAGCTCTGATACGTCGCACAACGTCACATGACGTCACGAGTTTGACATGTCTGACTTAGATGGTCAGGTCATGTTCAAGTTACAATGGCTTGGAAATTTCCTATTTAGAAACATTTAGCTGTAAACTAGTTCAAGTTAGGCATAGTGAGGGAGTAGGCCTCATCTCAAAGGCTGCACAATTTCCTTTTGCCTTGTGCTAGACAACCACATATTAGAGATGGATATCTGAATTTTGCAAGTCTACGTATGTACATTGATACAAATAAGTTTAGTTTCCAGAAAGTCTAGAACATAGGATTACTATAGGAGCTGGAACCCTGATAATGTTCCAACTCCCATAGATGAAAGCTTAGAGAAGCCCGTGCTTAACACACTGAAAACAGAATAGGTTTGGGAAAAATGTATGATGTGGTGGAGATGGGGCCTACAATATGGCATTAACTGTGTAAAGGAATATAATTGTGTAACAATGTAAAATAATATAATTGATTTGAATAGTAGATCTTACAAAACTGAATTTAGCTTCATCCTATTCACAAACAATACCTGAATTGTCTCTTCCAGCCTATAAGTCTCCAGAAATTTCAAAGTCTCTAAGACCTGGTCAGCATCATACCGACATAGCAAATCAATAAACTGTTCAGTAATAGAGGGGGAACGTTGAAGCAATTCTTGATTGATACCTTCCCTGGAATAACAAATAGCAAACCATTTTTTAAGATTAGTTAGTAAAATATCCTAAACACTTCAGATACAGATATTAGATATTATGATAAATACATAAAACCATATTGAAATGTATTCATATACAGAGAAAATATGTATTAAAATTCATAATTATGGACATAGCGTCCATAATTTTTCAAATGAGAACTCTATGGAATATAGTGTTACAGATGTTTCTATACACAATGCCACTATTTGGTTATACCATTCAGTATATGCTGTTCCTGCCTGCATTGTACACCAAAGCACTGAGCATAGCAGCACAAGAAGCAGGGGTCTACCACACTATGTGTTGGACTGTTTCCAAGGCTTTTCTGCATAGTTTGCACTCCAGATCCTGTCTGGTGTGATAAATCCCTGCTTCTATAGATGTGGTGCTTAGTGCCTCTCTTGTGCTGTTAGGATCAGTGTTGTCTTTTAGTCCAGCCCTTTCCAGCCACTAGAAGGGTTTCCAGTGTCAGACACCTCAGTTATCTGTCAAGGATACATCCCATGCAGAATCTTGTCTTGCTAGGGCACTTCCTCTGCTTCATCCCATATCTGCTCTTGCCCTAGGCATTCTTTCAACACCCGTATTTGGGTGCTATCTTATTGATGTACTCCTGAATACTCTGAGGACAATGGCTTTGACACTCATCAGACCCTGCCTGCCCTCTTTCTGGATGGCGTATAGCCTCTGGGTATGAATGTTGGACTCAGAATGGAAACCTCCATACATTGTGAGGAACTTCCAAGTCTTCACATTGGTAGCCTCCCTGTCCTCCTTTGACCAGCTCACTATACCAGCAGATATCTGATGACTGGCAGGGCATACTAGTTGACAGCATGGATCTGTAGCATTTTTCTAACAACCTGACCTCCAATATATCCTTGCTCAGTTGCCTCTCTCAGAAACTGAGCTGAAATTAGCACTATGGGTAGCAATAACATCCATCCCAAAAGCAACAAATAGATAGCTAAATAAGGGCTTGGCCACTCTTTTAAAATGTGCAAAAGCACAGGTGCAGAAGAAGAAAGGAGAGGACTTGCTATACAGAATTGAATTTGGAGTGCTTGGTTTCTGAAAGCCTGTAGGGTTGAGAAAATCGTATGACTGGCTTTACTGATTTCTCTAAAACTGTGAGAAACCAAAGAATTTGTATTGTTAAATGATGTACGAAAAAGAAAAAAGACAGGCAAATAATAAGAAATTGAAGCAAATTGTGACTTAATTGTAACTTCATTCAGGCAAACATAATTAGCTGTATTTTAACAAAGTGAGGAAGTAATATAGATTGATTTTTAAGTTACTATAGACTTCATTAATTTGACATCTTCCAGATATGTTGTAATTACAATACCTAAAATTCCTTGAGAAAGACATACTCTTTGCTATTGTTTGAGAAAAACTTAATAATGATTAGAACAGAAGATATTCCCAAGCAAAAATTTGCCTTCACTTCAGGGTATACATTATTTTACTAAAACAGATTTCATTCTAACAGCCTGTTGTCTTTGTAGCAGAGAACTTAATGACAGCATATTCTGCCAAAAAAAATCTCTTGTGATGTAACTATATTGAAAGGAATGGAATTACAAGGAGATTAGTTTGCAAGATTTAATTTAACTGAAAATCTGTTTTAAAGTAGACATAAATTGAAATGGGCAAGGGAGAAATGTGGATCTATAGGATTGCTTTGATAAAGAAAGCCAAGAACATTTTTGCCCATGACCAAATGAGCAGTTGTACCATTTATGCCCTTCTTTCTTTCAAATACAATCTCTTACAGATATTTCTCACAGTATTTAGGATCCCTATAACAAAGATTATACAAAACTGAGAGCCAAGACCACCCCTGACACAGAAATGATTACAAATGGCTTTATGAAATGCTTACTTATCAATTTTTTATAGTGCATCTGCAATAGTGATATCTTATACAACAGCCATTTATAGTAGAATATATATGAAGAAAGTGATATATGACTAATTTTTCTTTCCCAGTGGTATGTATGATGTGATATTTATACTTGCCTTATCAAAAATAAATAAAATTGCTTCTATACTCCATTGTAGCAGTATGGAAGAATTTGTTACTATTGAGATTCAGAAGGGAAGTCAATTGATTTCACCATGAAAGGGGTCCAAGAACAATAGAAACTACAAGATTCATTGTAGATGGAACATTAATTAATGACAATCCTCATCAGATACCACAAAAGTCCAATCTACTTGATAAAATACCATTCCAAGCCACAAATTTGTTTCTTCAGATTAGGATTTATTTTTAAAAAGCAACTATATAGGTTACAGCCAAATAAATGAGATTCCAGGAGTTAAAATGTATACATACCTTGGATCAAGGAGACTCTTCAAAAATTGGAAAAGCAAATGCTCATCCTGACAAGCAAAGGTGGGAAAGCAAAGTGAACACAATGTTTAAGATTCAACTATTCTTAATATTTTAATAGATTTGGTGATTCAGTCTGGCTTATGATTTCCCTATAAATTTGGTATACAGGTAGTCCTCAACAGTTCATTTAGTGACCGTTCAATGTTACACGGGCACTGAAAAAGGTGACTTTTGACCGTTTCTCACACAACGTTTAAAGTATCCCCATAGTCATGTGATTAAAATTCAGATGCTTGGCAACTGACTTATATTTATGACGGTTGCAGTGTCCTGGGGTCATGTGATCATCCTTTGTGACCTTTGTGCAAATTCAATGGGGAAGCCAGATTCACTTAACAACCAGGGTACTAACAACTGCAGTGATTCACTTAACAACTGTAGCAAGAAAGGTCGTAAAACAGGCAAAAGTCATTTAATAAATGTTTCACTTAGCAACAGAAATTTGGGGCTCAATTGTGGTTATAAGTTGAGGACTGCCTGTACTAAATGTATTATGAATATGAATGACATTCAGGAGTTGTAGAACAGAATATTCCAAAGCATTAAATCCATTTAGTATTCATTGGCTAAATATAATAACATGTCTAGATTCAAAAGCAGCTGCTTCTACAAGCACATTTCATTATTCAACATCCTCAAGCTATTTTAAATTGGTACAAACAGCAGGTATTCAAATATATGACAGCGTAACTCAAGCTTCCTATTATAGCCACTGTCTGTCACAGAACAACTGAATACTGTTGGGAATTCTGGAATATATACAAGAATATCTTCTCAACTGATGTTCAACCTCACACTCTGTGTGTCCTCCACAATGTGTTTAATCTTCCCTAAAGATGCATTATGTATCAGAAGAAAGCAGACCATTTAATGCAACTTGTTTGCTACTGCCAATGTTCTCACTGGAGGAACACCAATAAGCTTTAATCTATCAGTCCATTAAAAAAAACATTATTTTTAATAAATCAAGGGCAGACTTCTTTTAAATATCTTCCTACAAAATTCCAAATACAAAAAACCTTGTTGCTGAGAATGAATTTTTTAAGACAGCAGCATGAGCTTAGATACTGACAATTCTGCAAAATTTGATTTGTTGTTATCCTTTGTGACAACTCTCCTCAGAAATTATGTTTATTAAAACCCCATGTAGTGCCCAGTTGACTGAGCAATCTGTATTATTTTAACTTATCCTTGAATTCTGTTATTTGACTGTGTTGTTTACATGTTCTCTCTTGCAATGATTGCTATTTTTGGTTTCACAGATGTTTGGGTTTAGTCTGTGGCATGTTTCTTGTTTGTTTGTTCTTTTATTGTTAATGACTGGCCTAAAAGGCTGAAACGATCCTCAATTTCTATATCTTCATTGTCAGTTCTAAGGCTGGTTGCTGTACTGTTGTCATTGGTTGGTATTCATATTTAAGTTACATTTTTGACTGTCAGAATAGAGTCATCAGCATAGCACAAAATAATTGAAGTTTCTTCCTCCAATTTCAAAACCACGCTCATTTTCTTCCAATCCCTTATTATATATTTACTGTATAGGTTGAATAAATAAGGCAAAGAATATACAGTCTTTTTTCATTTATTTTCCAACCTGAAGCCAATCTATTTCATTATGTTCTGTCTCTATTGAGGCTTCCTGACTTGTATATAGATTTCTTATGGGAACAAAGAAATCTGGGATTCCCATTTTTCTAATCACATTCCATACTTTGACATGCTTTTTATAATCAATGAAGAACAAAGAGACTTCTTTTTAGTATTCATTGGCTTTCTCTCTCCATTTTTTAAAAACTCTATTTTTATTTTATTCAAAAGAAAGTTAAAATACAAAACTCCCAAAAAACTGAAACCAGCCCCCCACAAAACAAACGCCATTTAAAAAAGTGCACTGAAAAGAAAAACAACAATACATATACACATATTATCCCCCCTAGCCGAATTCTGATTAATACATTACTACAATATTGGTTCCCATCGCTTGCAAAATGGAACCCCCAAATTTTTAAACTGATAAATCTATTTTCAAATGAGGTTGATTTCAATGATGTTAAGTAGAGTAATTACCATCAATGGATTATATACAGGCCTGTCATCTATATACTATATTAATGGCAAAATAATTAACAGGAAGAACAATAATAATAAAAAAGACGAGGTTAAAGTTTCAAAGCCCTCTGTTAACAAACTGTTTTTGTTGTCAATTCAGAAAATTTTACCATGGCATTTTTTTCTATCCCAAATCATCTCAAGAGTTAAGAGTAATAAGTCCTGGATTGAATATCCACGTTCATTTCTTAATGCCATTTCTTATCAATTATTGTCTAAGTAAAAATAGTAATTCAATCTCCACAATCAGTCTATCTTCCCAAAAAAGTCCAGTCATAAGTGGTTTCCAGTTAAGTATAATAAATCCATTCTCCAATCTCCCTCAGTCCTCTTAGGAAAAACCAATTTGTCACTTCTCTGTTCAGTCAGGCTTCTTGTATTGTAAAAGAATGCAGGCTTGAACTTCAAAGAGACATATGTGATCAGCTCAGTTAGTTCTCCATCTGTACAGTTCATATGTCTTTGGTCTGCAGCTTTCCTGTACTATACTATATTTCAATGCCTTTCTATTTTTCTTTGATATTCCTTGCTTTGATTACTGTGTTACTACTAGTGTCCTTTAACATACCAATTCAAGACTGAAACCTCCTTCTGAGTTCACAAATCTTTTTAAAGACTTTGTTTTTCCGTGTCTGTTTCCATCTTCAACATATATTGTTGTCATATTGTTTTTTATATCTTCTAACAGCTCTCTGAAATTCTTTGTTAAGTTCTTCCCTGAGATATTTTTCTTTCTTAGCTCTGGTATCTCTTCTTAACCATATCTATGGTTTGTTCCGGCAACGACTTTGCTCTTTTTTCTGTTTTTTTTTAAATCATTGTCAGTCTCTTTTCACACTTATCTTTACAACTTCTTTAAGTTCATTCCACAGTTTTTCTTGTTCTCAATCAAAGTAGTTTAGGACTACTGTATGTACTCTTTAAAATAGTAGAATACATGCTCAAGATCATATTGTGGACTGCCTTTCTTCTTCTTTAGCTTATCTCTGAATTTACACAAGTAATTTATGATCTGTTCTGCAGTCAGCACCTGGCTATGTGTGATGCTATAACAGAGTTTTTTCATCTCCATTTAGCAATCATATGCTTAATTTAATTTTTATGTATCCTAGCTGGCGATGTCCATATATACAGGCACTGTTTTATAACACTACATAGCTTTATTAGTTATGAAGAAATTGTTGGAATTGTAGAAATTAGTAAGTTGTTCTACTGCTTCATTTTGGTTTTCTAAGCCATACAATCCAAAGTGTAGGAGATTTGCATGCATTTCTTTAGAAAGTGGTATTGTACATTACTGGTAGAATTCATCCTGGTTTAGAGTTTGACCAGTAATGAATTTTGATTGTTGAAAAACAGTAGCATTACAGAAGCATAAAAAAGGATGAGTGAGAAAAAAAAACAAGGGATTTTAACTCCTCTGATATGTTTGCAAATAAATAATTGCAACTTCTTTAAAAGAGCTATAGAAAGATTTTGATAGGTAATCTACTTAATTTTAACAGAAATAGATGAATCTGGATTCGTTGAAACTGGCACAGTAAATCAAGATTTAAAAACCTGACCTTTGTTAAGTGATGCAGATTTTGTAGAATAGAAGCATATATAGAAATACAATCTAGGAATTAATTAGCTACATAGTCATGGCTAAATGTTTCTGCTTACACAACAAATCTAAGAGGAAATCAGAAAGATAGTTATAAAAAGAAATATAGATAAGAGTATTACTCTTAATAACTATGTATCCGATAGCTTTTGTATATAGATACATGGGTGTGTATCTTATAATGGTAGCATGGGTGAGTTCTTATTGTTTCAAAAAAAATCTACTCCTTTAAAATATAGACAATAGATTTTTGCACTGTGAAATTTCATATAAAAAGAAACCATAAGATTGGATGTGATTTGGCATATAACAATATGTGTTCTAAGTTGTTAACAACTTTTCTTTAAAATGAGAAATGTATCTTTAATGTCATTTTTAATGCATATTTTATGCTGTTAAATTTTTGAGCATTCTCCAGGCTTGTCCTGTTGTAATTTAAAAAAACACAACACAAAATGAAATGAAATGAAATATAAAGCTGACAAAAATCAGGAAGGAACATTTAACAAGTTGCAAGGGAAGTAAAAAGATCAATACACAAGACATAAATATCACTTGAAGTTAGCTTCAAACACAGTTCTTCTAAAGGCATTTCAGGATGCTATAGATTTTAGCAATATGTTTTACATCTGGGCTCATTTTATGAACTGCTCTGTAAGTGTTCTATGCAATGGAAGGAGCTGAAATTATGGTTAATACAGAAGCAGGGGAAAAAAATCTTGTCGGTTAACCAATAAAAGGACTTTCGAATGAAAAGAAAAGGAGGGAGAGGACAGAAATGTGAGACTGATTGGGATATGGAGAGCAGGTCTATTTAATCTGTTATATTTGTATCAGTTTGTTGCCTCAAAAGACCTAGTATCTGTGAGAGGAATCTTGGAGTCCTAGTGGACATTCACTTAAATATGAGCCAGCAGTGTGCTCAGTTGCCAAAAAAAGTAACCGCAACCTCAGATTTCATCAACAGAGGTATAGAATCAAGATCACTGAAGTGTTAGTACCAGTTTATAATGTCTTGATAAGACTGAACCACAGTTTTGGTTGCCATGATATAAAATAGATGTTGAGGCTCTAGAAAGAGTGCATAGAAGAACAACAAAGATGATTAGGGGACTGGAGTCTAAAACATATGAAGAACGGTTGCAGGAATTGGTTGTGTCTATTTAATAAAAAGGATTATGGATCACATAATACTGTTTCAACATCTAAGGAGTTGCCACAAAGAAGAGGGGGTCAACCTATTCTCCACAGCACCTAAAGGCAGCACAAGAATCAATGGATGGAAACTAATCAAGGAAAAAAGCAACCTAGAACTATGGAGAGATTTCCTAACAGTTAGAACAATTAATTAGTGAAACGGCTTGTCTCCAGAAGTTGTGGATGCTCCCACACTGGATGTTTTTAAGAGTTTGAACAACCATTTGCCTGAAATGGTATAGGGTTTCCTACTTGAGCAGGGGGTTGGATTAGAAGACTTTCAAGGCCCCTTCTAACTCTGTTTCTTTCCTATCTTATTTTAAGCCTCATTTTTCTAGCCTCACAGGAACTTAGGTGAGCTAACAAAATTTTAAAAACAGAATGCAATTCAAAAATAAAATAAAATAAATACTAAAATAAATTAGCCATTAAAAGTTTGGCAGAAAAGTTACATTTTCAGAGATTTTCTAAATGCTGAAAGCAACTCTTATGGGAATGTGTTTTATAACCTGGGAACAATACAAGATATGGCCATTTCATGAACTGACAGTAAGAACATCTTAAAGTACTTCTGCAAATTAAAATATCATGGTTGATGCTGCTGAAAGCTATAGAGAAAGCTGGAGAAAGAACAGAACCATGTTCCCACATTTAGCTTCCAGCATAGCAATCAACATGATCAAAATATTGCCATAATGATCCAAAACTGACATAGCATTCAAAAATCCAATTCAAATGTAACAAGATGATCAACAGCATTCAAGTACATCTGGATCTCTGAGGCAAGTACCTTTTCAATCTTCTTTCCCAGAAATGGAATAGAAGAAATAGGGGAAACAAACAAGAAATAGGGGAGAGACGATAGCAGTATTCCAGTATTTGAGGGGCTGCCTCAAAGAAGAGGGGGCCATGTTATTCACCAAAGCACCAGAGGGCAGGACAAGAAACAATGTTTGGAAACTGATCAAAGAGAGACGCAACCTAAATTAAGGAGAAACTCCAGAAATTGTGGGCGCTCCATTACTGGAGATTTTCAAGAAGAGGCTAAACAGTCACTTGTCTGAAATGGTATAGGTTCTCCTGCTTGAGCAGGGGCTGGACTAGATGACCTCCAAGGTCCCTTCCAGCTCTATTCTATTCTAATAACTGAGAGTGGCCCAGATCAAGAGAAGGTCTCTTTAACAAAGGTCTTACTAGGCAAACTTAGCCAGAGGGGAAAAGTCAAAGTAAGTATTCTGTCAAGATCTCTCTCTCTCTCTATTATCTATGTATAAAATAACTCAAAGTAACAGGTGAAGTAGTTGCTGAAGATACTTCTCTTTAGTACATTGCCACTTGTAAAGAAACAGTTTTTGAAGTATGTGAATGCAGAATAGAAGCATATAATGCAAATCTATATTATAGTTACTGTTTGTTTATATCCCTTTATTATTTTTACAAATAACTCAAGGTAACGAACATATTCAACACACTTTCCTCTTTCAGAGGCATTAGCCACTGTATAGAATAGGTATAGAATTATAGATTTGGGTCCAAATTTTGAAAATATATTCCAGTAAAAAGCACATCCAAAGACACTACACACCAAGTAACAATTTTTTCACTACAACAGAAGTGAGAAAGAAAACAGCAGCAAACTGTATTGTGATAAGGGACAGAAATATTATTTTGTAAGAAAAATTACACTTTTCCCCTAAAAATCCTGCTTCTTTCTAATGTACCAGTCTTTGATGCTAAGATAACAAAGATACATCAGTTATTGCATTTGTATGTGTGCATATGTACATGTGACAATGGAGAGGGAAACGTACTTTAAATCAGTTGATTTCTACCTTTGAATCATAGCTGCAAAATGGTTTGAAAAATGATCTGTTCAAGTTCAACAGAATTACCCATTCATACAAATATGTGGCAGTAAGCAAAGGTTACTTTTGAATACCTGGCTTTTTGTAAGCAAAGCTCATTGTGTTCTGTGGGATCTTGTATTGTTCTACCCAGATGTAGTTATGTTCGTTTAAAAAAGAAGAACAGTGAAATTAGTTCATAATATTTCTAACCCATAGGTATCAAATGTGATTAGGATCAGAGTCTAGGATGTACAATTAAGCTTTCATTTTAAAAAGCTGGTAGCAATATTTCACTTGGAGTTTCCCATGCAAAAGTATCATAATCAAAGTAGAAAGCACAGCTTAATTCTGGGTCTCTTTCTATGCCACCGGGGCTTCCATAAAACCACTTCCCTTTCAACCAGTAAATCCATTCTTGATGCTTGTAGTGATCTTTGGGAAAATGTACGTCCCTTCCTCTGCAGCAAACGTCTTTTTTCCCTTTCAACCAATAGATCGATTCTTGTTGCTTGTAGTAATCTTTGAGAAAATATAAATCTCTTCCTCTGCAGTAAACGTCTTTTTCTGTTCTCCTTGCAATGTAGTTGCTTTGTATTTTGAGGTCTTAGTCTTTGCTTCTTCTGGTTCTCTATGTTGCTGAAGAAAGGATTGTCAGATGAAATAAATTCCACTGCTATCTCTGTAAATTCCTCTTCTGGTACATTTTGATTTATACCATGATCAGTTGTAACCTGGACATCAGTTTGGGCAAATGTAGTAGAATCTCTGGATCTTAATTCCAAAGTACATTTTTTAAATGTAGCACAAATTTCTGCAGTGGCCTCATAAATCTTTTCCAATATAAGTGCACAGTTCAGTTGTATCTGAGGTGTCTCATTTTAATATTAATGCTTAAAAGGAAATCTCTTTTTCTTTTTTGTAGAGGCTTTGTTTAATGTAAAAACATCCACCCCCACAGCTTCACAGGTGTACAGCTTATCTTTAGTGTTTTGGAATTCAATAGAAGAATAAACAAAGTTGCAATATTAAATTTTCGCCACTAGATGTCCTCAGTGAGTTAAGAAAGTCTTTTCCAAAGATCAATTCTTTTTTTTCTGTCTTTTAGAGTATAATATATATATATATATTAATATATATATATATATATATATATATATATATATATATATATATATATATATATATATATATAGAAATAGAAATGGTAAAGTTCTTAAAAAGAAAGAAGAGAGAAAACCTTTTCCTTCTTTTTTTCCTTTTTAGTGTCCAAATAAAAGTAAAATATAGTCTTTCAGTATTTGTAAAATGCCTTTCTTCCCAAAGAAAGCAGAAGCCGCCTTTGCAAGCCAGGGAAATAATTTCAATAGCTCTTACAGGTACACAAACGAAAAAAGGCGGAAAAGAGAGAAAAATAAGAAAAAATTCTCACCCGAATTCACCACGGGGGCACTCAAAGCTTAGATGTTGTATGACTTACGGTCTGAAGCGGCAGGGCGATTGGCCATTTTACTGGCCAATCTTCTTCCCTGTCGGCCCTTGGAGATTCGCCCGGACAGCTGGAGGAGCCACCGCTCCTCCTCAGCTGGACAGCAGCTTCCTCGACGGAAGTTGCACCCTCCAGGGCGACTTTGGACCCGTATAAGGGTCCACTGACGGAGGGAAACCTAGCCGACGAGGAGAGAAGTCTCCCCGTGCGACTAGTGACGCCGCGAGCCGGAACCGAAAGAAAGAAACCCAGAATTAGACTGAAAACGAAATTTAAAAATGTTTAATGGAGTAAAAGGCAATGTTGATTCTATGGATTGTTTTAAGGATAATGATCTAGAACCAGAACTAAGAAAAATGCAATTATATATATGCATGTTTAAATTAGTAAGTACTTAAACTGATTAGGTGATTTTTGTGTATAATAATATGATCTGATAAGGTATGATAATTAATTGGATGGAATTTGAAGTTTGTGTAATGAATTGAAAGGAATTAAGGTTTAACATTATTATTATTTTTTCTTTTTTCTTTTCTCTTAATTAAATCAGTTATAACTATGTACATATGTGTTTAAATTAGTTAGATTTTTTTTTGTTGATGTTGTATGGAATGGTTTGGATAAAAGAACCTTGGCTCTATGGATTGTATTAAGGATAAAAAAATATATAATCATATACATATACATATACATACATACATACATACATACATACATATATATATATATATATATATATATATATATATATATATATATATATATGTTTGTGTGTGTGTGTGTGTTCTGGAGTTGAAAAAAAATGTTCTGTCATGAGAATATAATTTTGAAGTGCTTAAATTGATTAGGTGATTTTTGCCTATAATAATATGATCTGATAAGGTATGACAACTAATTGGATATCTTGAAGTTTGAGTAATGAATTGAAAGGAACTAAGGTTTAACATTGTTTTTTTTAAATTAAGTTAGTTATCACTGGAAGAAGAAATGAATGAGATAAGAAGAGGGTTGAGAGAGATTAAAAACTTTAATATACATGGTAGAGATACTTGAAGTGATAATTTGTTGATGTAAAACAATATTTGACTATGGTAATTTTAAATTGATAAAGCTTTAAAACAGGTGGAGTAGTAACAGAAACTTAAGCTAGAAATGGAATATATTAAATCTATTATGTTATTTGTGAGAAATAGAGAGATGATAGTGAATGTATTAAGTTAAGCTGTTTATGTATGTTTTTCACCTTGAATTGTTTGTTTACCCAAAAACCATGGTCTGTCTAAAGTACTCTTTGTTAAAATAAAAAAAAACCCAATAAAATATATTTTTTAAAAAAAGGTAGAAAGCGCAGCAATATATGGAATTTAAGGTCTTGTATGCCTTAATTCAGGAAAACTTTCATTATGGGGCAAATACTACCAATAACTTGGGAAAACACATCTAGACTTTTGAAAAATAGATTTTTCTAAGTTTAGGAAAGTGAAAAATTATTTTTTGTGATAAAACACAACATATCAATTTAGTTGCTTAATAAATCTTTACCTGTAGATTCTGAATTATTTGTTCAATCTCATCACTGAAATGAATAGAAATAAGATCTGCTGTTTTAAAGGGACTCACTGATGTCAACTCCTAAGCAAAAGAAAAAAAAAGTCTTTACAGATCCATGAATGGCAGGATTAAATACATAAAACTTTAATTCAGTTTGTGATATTTCAGAATTTATTGTGAATTCTATTCCAAATGTTTCTTTTTATATCAATAAGATGGGGTGATAAAGGACAGAGATAAGCATTTCTGTGATTACAGTTTTTTTTCTTCACTGAAGAATAAACATTGCCTGAGGATATCAAATCCTCTTTTCTGAATTTTCCATAAGAGTCTCATTGGCTTCTATGTATATTCAAGCAGTTTCTTCTAGCTTTATACTAAAGAAGCATTCAGTAGGAAAGTGTTTTCAGAACCCATGGATTTTACCACAATTAATTAGCTTTCATATACATTTTTATATTAAATTTCAATGAAAGACTATAGTCCAATTAAGATTAAACCACTGGATGCATAATTGGTTAGTATTGCTATTTTATACATATTTCCTTAAAAATTCTATTGGAAATATTGTGATTTAAATATATATGAAGTATATTTATATTGGAAAACTATTGTCAAGGGTGGACATTTTAATACATTACTAATTTGCAGAACCAGTTTTTAAATATGTATCTGCAATCTGCATATATAGTTTCCATCCAATTTATGTGGTTAACAACTTAAATAGTAATTCATGCTTCCATATTTACTACCTAAAATAAGAATGACTACATGCATAGTAATTAGGCAAACCAAGAAAGCTTGTGGCTGTTCTTATATTTTCAGAAGAGCCCTAGAGGCTAAAAGGGATTTGGTATTTTTCTTCCCTCCCACATTCATACATCCTATTTACTGCTAATGCTTTGCTCTAGCTGTAGTCAGCTGAGACTTTTTATTAGTTTTTTCTCCTCTTATAACCCCCAAATCAGAACAAGTCATACTAAAAATTTTAAGAACAACTGTATCTCTCCTTATTATGTTTATGTTTATACATACTAATTTGGGGTTTTATTTTTTGGGTCATTGTGCAGCATTATCCTTCAGGAACATCCATACACCAAACCTGGAGTCATATATACAGCAAGGCTGCAATGGTGTCCCAGATTGGTGAGACTTTCAGTTTGAACATTTTGAAGTCATCATCTTTCCTTATCTAGCATGATCTCTTCAATGTATGAAAGGCTTTCTTCTTTAGAAAACATACCACTAGGGAAATGAAAAACTATGCATCTTATAATCCTTGAGGACTATAGCTGGAGATGGTCCTTGAGCTATGAAAGCAACTGGGACTGGAATTTGTGTCACTAAGCATTGCGACATAAAGCACAACATCACATAACTGCATTCATTTATCAATACCAATTCCTGCAGTCCATGTTGCTGTTGCTAAGCAAAAGAATGGGAGTCATCAAGTAAGCATCTCCTCACAAATTCCTGTCATCTTCCAACAAACAAATTCAGTGGGGAAGCCAGTATAAGATTGCTGGTCTCAAAGGCTTGCAAGCAGGCCAGCAGTGATGTTGGATGGGAAAGAGAACAAAGGTATGTGGGTGGCTAGAGGGTGTCTGAGTGGTGGCATGTCATAAGTATGGCAGGTGTTGGGTGGCTGCTGCTGGGCGGAAGAAGCTGTGTGAAGGTGCAAGAATGGCAAAGGAGGTACAACACAAGTGCAGCGAGGCTTGGGGAGAATATCTGAGGGTGCATGAGTGGCAAGATAAAATTGGGTAGCAATTGCTAGGTGGGAGAGAGTATGCAAGGGTATGTGAATGGTAGAGGAGATGGAGCACTTAGCATGGTTTGGGGTGGCTATTTCTGGGTAAGTAAAGATGTGTGAGGATACTCAGTTGGGGAGGGAGGTATGACACAAACACAGCAAGGCATGTTGAGTGGCTGGTGCAGCAAGGCTCAGGGAGGGTGTCTAAGGTGTGGCAGGAGAGGCATGGTGCAAGTACAGAGAAGCTAGTGGGGCAGACATGCAATCTTCCCTGCTGGTTTTCCCATTGACTTTGTTTATTTGAAGCTGGCAGTGAAGGTCATAGATTCTCATCAAGTGACCTTGAGAGGCTGCAACTGTCATTGAGCTGGTTGCCAAGCACCCAGATAGTAATCATGTGATTGCAAGGGTGCTGGAACAGCCAGAGCTTTGCCTTCATAATAACACTAATTGTGAATATTGAGGAGACTTTCAGAGAATAAGAAACAACAGAGAAAGATGAACCATGACTTTTTAGAGTGAATCTTAAAATTCCATTAAGAATAGTCTTGTTCATCTGTGAATATTTGATTACAAATGCTTTTAAACTATTTTGTAAAATGAATGTCTTAAAGAACCAAAGTGTCTAACTTTATGTCAGTTAATGCATGAAGTTTTCTATCTCAAAAGTAATTATTCTTAATCAGATCAACTCCATTTAGACACAAAATTAATTTAAAGACACTTGGGTTCTTATTCTGTTTTTTCCACTTATATTAATTTATTAGGATATATCAGCTCTACTATTACATATTTTATGTAATAGTAGAGCTGAATTTTAAATATATAATCACCTTATTTAAAACATACCTCAATATGTTTCATAGTTTTCTGCCACACAGACTGCTTTTCTTCTGTACTATATCCAGGAATGGAAAGGATATTGTGGATATAGGAGAAAACTTCTTCCTTTAAGAAATATATGGAAAAAGTTACAAAAAAGAAAAATACATTATGGAAACATTCTCTCAAATTAAATGATTGATCCTGCTGAAACATGGCACTGAAAAATGTATCAACAAGGCATTGCAAATGTATCATTTAGGTACCATTTTAGCATATTTCTATAAAAAAATCTATTTTTAAAAAGCAAAGTCCTCCACCCTCAAACATATAGAAAAACTGCTGAAAAATGAAATAGATTTCATCTGAATTTTCTTCTATAACTTGTACCATGTCATGTTTACCTTTCTCAAGGGATCATGCAAGTAGCAATCTATTATTCTATCATAGCGATGTTCCCGTTCATACATAAATTCACAGATCTGGTAGCTGAAATAAAAGAATTATAGCTGAGTGCTTCTTAGACATATGCATTCTTAAAAAAGAGCAGCTTTATAAAACATGTCCTGTTTTTCCTAATATTTGATGTTATTAATACGCTGCTTATTAGACATAAGAGAACCAGTTTGGTGTAGTGGTTAAGGTACTAGACTATAAACTGGAGACCATGAATTCTGGTCCCACCTTAGACACAAACAACTCGGTGACCTTGGGCTAGTTACTCTCTCTCAGCCCTAGGAAGCAAGCCGCTAGAGCAGGGGTCTTCAAACATGGTTCTTTATGATTTGTGGACTTCAACTCCCAGAATTCCTCAGCCAGGCACGCTGGCTGAAGAATTCTGGGAGTTGAAGTTTACAAGTCATAAAAGAACCAAGTTTGAAGACCCCTGCGCTAGAGAAAAGCCTTTTCAAGAGAACTTGTCCAGGCAGTCACCAGGAGTCAAACATGACATGAAGGCACAAGTAATATTAGACAAACTAATAAATAGATTACCTTGAGCAATTTTTAATGTCATACTTGATAAATGTATCACCTGTCATTTTTTTAAAAAATCAAAAATTTATCTGATGAATAAGCAAAGCCTTCTAAATCAGTGACATCTAACATGACAGCAGAAAAGAAGGAGGGGACTCACATGTGTTTCCTTTACCTAATCTATGGGGTTGCTGTTCCTATCTTTCCTTAACCATTTTTTTAAAGAAGTTAACTACAATTTCTGTTCTACTTGCCTCCTTTTTTGCTGGGAATATCAGTTAATTGTAACTAAGAAGGAGCTTAGTTACTTGACACTAGAGAAAATTAAAGAGAGTTCAACTAGCACAAGAATTTTATTATATGAATTACATGCAGTATTTATATTCTTTCTTTTTTAATTTAAAATTCACAATACTCAAGTCAGGCATATTTAAAGCAATACTAGTACCAAAACTATGAAAAAAAGAAAAGGGAGGAGACAGGCCTGATAATCAGGCAAATCCAAAGAGAACAAATAACAAATGTTTTATATTAGCAGCCTACATCCCTGCTAAAGACGTGAGATAGTACAATTTTTTACATTGTTTGTTCAATCAAAATAGCAATTAATAGGACTTAAATGAAGCTCAGATCACACTGGAGGTCCAGTACTGCAGGATTAAAAATAGTTTCAAAGGGTCCAGAAACTGTCCCTCATCACTGTATGCCTCTCTACAGAATGCATTTTTACTTTATCAAATGGAACTTCTATTTCCAAACAGTGGAGGAGGATCAAGTATTTGCTCGCTTTTTTTAACAG
Organism: Crotalus tigris; assembly: GCF_016545835.1. Classification (NCBI taxonomy): domain Eukaryota; kingdom Metazoa; phylum Chordata; class Lepidosauria; order Squamata; family Viperidae; genus Crotalus; species Crotalus tigris. The sequence goes on along the minus strand of NW_024097214.1, from coordinate 669,854 downwards.
TAAATTTTGGAAGAGCTTTTACTTTAATCTGACAATATTCTGTATTTGATAAAATGTGTACGCTTTCCTAGAGGCTGTCTAATGGTATCTGATAATGTAATCAGTATCTTCAGAACTGCCAATTTCTAGTGGATTCTGCCTCTCATTAACATTTAAAAGATGATGTCCCTGTAGAAGCTGGCTTTCACCATTGCAGCTTCCTGACTCTGATACAGCATCTTTTCCCAGCGATCGTACTGTCCTTTGGGTTTTGTTTCTGTGAAGCCATTAAAACTTGGCAATTCAACAAGCCTTCAGTATGTGAAGGATGAAATGGATCATTCTTTAAGGGGGAAGAATGTTTGGTTAAAGTGTTATGACTGGCACTAAAAATTTGATCGGGGGGAGTCTTTTTTATGGTTATTGTACAATTTTTAACCTAATTACTGAACGAGTTATACAAGCTGCTTAGTCAGGTATGAGTAGAAGTAAGCCTTGTAAAATAATACAGGACAAATAGATTTATAAACAATCATTCTTCCCCTTTTGTTTTCCAAGCTTGAATTGCCTGAAACTCCAAAGCAGAGATTTTGTAGAAGTTTGCTTGCCATAATAAAGTAATTGCTTCAGTCAGATTTGGATTTTTAATGGGGAAAAAGAGTTACAAATGCTCTTTAATTTCACTGATAATCGAAATTTATGGTCAGTTTATTGATGGAATTCCAGCACCCTAGTAAGGGCTTAAGAGCAGTTTTAGTTTACAATTTATATTTATTTTGGGGATATATAAAGGTTTAGAAAACTTAACTGTTTATATTATTTTTAACATAAACATTATCAATTAATTTCATTGATAAATTGGTTTATGCAATATAATCGAAATGCCATAAATGCAATATAAATAAAAAGCAAGTTTGGTGTAGTGAATAAGGTGCTGGCCTAGAAACCAGGAAACTGAGTTCTGGTCCTGCCTTAGGCATGAAAGTCAGCTGGTTGATCTTGGGCTAGTTTCTCTCTCAGCCAACTCACCTCACAGGGTTGTTGTTGTGGGGAAAATAGGAAGAGGAAGGAGAATTAGGTGTATTGGCCTCCTTGAGTTATTTATAAAGATATGGCAGGATAAAAATCAAATATATAAAAGGTACCATGTAAAAATATTTAAACTGATTATAAATACAATTGTTAAATGGATATAGGTAAAATAACTCTTGTTGGCGTATACCAGGGGCGTCAAACTGCCGGTCTGCGGGCTGGATGCGTCATGCCGAAAGCGTGCCCACTCCATTGCCAGCAATGGGAAAAAAGTCATGACACGTCACATGATGTTGTGAGTTTGACACCCTCGGCATATACAATGAAATCCTACGGAATGAATAATTGGAAAGACCAATTTCTTTGTGAATATAGAGCTGAACCTATGTCATTTTCCAGTTTATATTAAGCCATTTACAATTGTAAAAATGCACCTGGGCAGGGAGTTAATCAGACAAACTTGTTCAGATATTTTAATCTCTACAGCATAAATGTTGCTATGATTTCCCAGCAGCCTGATAATAGAATCAGACAGTTATAAAAACAAATCTTAAAGCTAACAGACCGAGACTGTTTCAACATCTGGAGAAGTAAGATGTAGGTCAAGTTGTAATCACCAGAAATTTAATCTCATGGCCACAATTTTATACAATATAGTGTGCTAAGTACTGAAGTGCATCTGCAGCGACAAGGCAATGAGGATGAACACAGATTTCACAGCTGAAAGCAGTTGCCAAGCAACCATCTCATGTATTTTTTTTCTTCTGGTTCTATTTATCTTCTGCAGATAAAGGATTTCTGCCTCAATTTGGATCAAGTTAAAGAAGCAAAAGATTCCATCCCAACAAAAAGAAAATGAAATTATAAGAAGAGTACTATGATATATGGTAACATCCTCACAGATAATCCTCACAGATACACCTTTTAGAAGGCCAGAGATGTAGGATTCTCTTAGTTAAGATGCTGACATAAAAATGAGATAGATTTCAAATTATATATACTGTATTCAACTGTTCATAAATATAATAATTATAAGTATTCATAAAAAAGTGGCTTCGGACGTAGTTAAAACAGGCAGACATTGATGTATTGACCAGGTCTAAAACATTCTCTCTTAGCTAACTTGAGTGTTACAGAATACCTTCAAGTGACATGATGGTATCATTTATTAGGAGATAAATATGATTAATATTTTGAGCTTTTTAAAGTGCATAAAAATTGGGAATAGGGGTAGAAGACAAAACATCCTATTTCTATCCTTAACTCCCAAATCTATGAACATGCCTCCAAGTGGCCTCTAACTTCTATTCTTATTCTTAATTCTCAGGAAAAAAAAATAACATCCTCCACCAAATCTGTCATTTTACTGCCAATGTTAGTGGCATAATCCTGGTCAATGCCATATTTGGCTTTTAATATAAAATCTAAGCAACCTATCTAAGTTTATTAACATTAATATTTTGGAGATCATAGTTGATATAAAGCTTTTTCCTTAATTTTAAAGGTTTTAGTTATCAAATTTATCAAAGTGTTAATAGTAGCCAGTCAACATAAATACCATTGTACTCAATAATGCAATGTATCATTTGTATTTTAAAATAATGCTATTTTTTATAATAATACAATGAAATATCTTTTTTTAAAAAAATCCTGGATTTATCAAGAGTGGATGTAAAGGAGTAAAACAAATTAGAAAAGGCACAGAGAAACTTACAATTCAGCTTTTTCTGCCATTTGAATGAGTCTGTTTTCTTCAAATTGCACTATACCTCCAGCCTGAAGCAATTCTAAAAGAACCTATTAGCACAATATAATTATAAATATTGTGTTAAAATCCTTCAGAGACTCCACAACATTAATCCTGTACAATAAAAGATTATGCCTCTATATGAACAAGCATCAGACATCAAGGAGTAAATTATATTCTTCCAAGCTTTGCTTGTTCATTGCAATATACATATTTACATAAGTAGAGACTTTCTTTCTGACATGAAATTTAATTTTGGAATTTCTCAGTTACCGCCTGAGGACAACATATAATTTCTTTATTCTTAGGTATATATCTTGATCAAGGATGAAATCAAGGAGAAGCTATAATTTTTGAGTAGTTGATTAAACGTGATCATGTTCCCAAGCCTGATCAGAGTATTTACCTGCTTCATATAATATGAACTGAGATAATTTTCCTCTCAACCACAATCTGCACCTAGACTGACACAATCTCATTTCCTTGCCTTAGCCCTCTAGTCTTGGACAATTGCACATCTCCCCTTTTTCTTCCTCAACTTCAATTGAATAATCAAGTCTAGAAAAAGAGTAATTGTGCCCCAAATTCGCTACCTTTCTGATATAATCCAGCACTGTTATCTCCACTACGGAGGATTTGGAAAAACCGAAGTGAAAATCACACTATGCACATAGAAATATACACCTCTAGATAATGTAACCTACTTCTCTTCAATCACTCTCTAATTATTATCTATGACAGTGGCAACCAAACTATGTAAATTATATCATAATGTAACACCAGACTGTGTCATTCTGGGCTATATTTAATCATACTGAATCTCTGTAGTTCTGATGTGAAGAATCTGAACTGCTGCAATTTATGTGATTCTGAAAACTATTAATCTACACGTTCTTAGCAGTTTTCTAGATGCTGATTGTTTCTCAGTGTGGAGTTCTAGTTTTAGCATTTCTGCTCTGTAGTATGGTCATTTTTAGTAATGATCTTCCTTCCTTAACCATGAATCATTTTCACAGCATGAATAATATTATCCTAATGATTCATACCTGCTGTCTTTCAGAATGTCGTGAATCATCATCAGGACTGCAGAGAAATTCAAGGACCTAAGCAAAAAAGAAAATTATATTATATACATATTTCTGCTCCATTTCTCAAGCACAGTATCACATTTTACAAATTTATCTACTGTAACATTTCCCACTAAGGAAAGGGACATAGAAATCATGGCAACATTTGGGAATAGGAGCCCAGCTTCTAAAATACCTTGATGCTGTGAAATGCAAATTCAACATCAAAAACCCAATACAACATGTGTTTCCTCTTTTTAAGCATCTCCCAGTTGTCCCACATATCCTTTCTAAAATCATTGCATTCATATCTTCATAATTTATCTCAGTCTTTCTGAAACAGTATATAGAGTAATTATAAACTAGATGGCATTACACTCATGCAATCATTTTATAATTCAACATAGACTTTGTCCATTTTAAAATAAAAACTCCATCCAATTATGGTTCTTCCTATTACCTGGTCAAATAGCATCCTATTCACAAACAATGTGTTATTTGGCTTAGCAAGCTGTTGAGCAAGGAAAGTAAAAAGACATCCAACTTGTGATGGGGTAAAATCAGAGTTCTCCACCATAACCTAGAAGGGAGAAAAAACAGATATATTTATTAATCACAACAATTTAGGTTAGCAATAGTGACGAATATCTGTAATTTAGGTTAGCACATATCTTCTCCTGAGATGGAAAGCACAACAAAACCCAACACTGTATTTAATAAAGTGGTACAAAAATTAATTTAAAATTTTCAGAACTTAATTACTGTAAACATGTGTTCCGAGATACACTAAGCCAAAAATTTTAAAGGGAAATTTTAATTCATGTAAGATTTCTAAGACAATGTTCCCCAAGCTTATCGCTGTAGGCAGATATAGCTGTGTCACTAAAAGGAAGCAGTGTTTTTCTATCTTCTAGGTTACAGGGACATTGTTCTGAACTTATCAGTGGAATAACACTGGGCATTGCTTGAACTATCTATAAAACAATTCAACTGCCATAAATAACTGAAGAATGGGTAGAGGCAGGGAGAGATGGAAATGAATAATATGGGAGGAAATTTTATCCATTGTGGAGCAATGAAGCATTTTATCTTATGGAACACAATATTTCTTCAATTCTTTACAACAAATCAAAATTTACACCTCATGTTTCTGATACTTATTCCTTTATTATGCAGAATATATTTTGATATTATTTACATTTTATAAACATTATTACTTATATGATGTTGTAGAATTTAATATCATATTTCATGAAAACCACAATACATCTTTTAGATATATTTTATATATTTTAATTTATAATTGATGACAGATTGGCAACATAGACATAATTATGTGGAATGGTCATATCGTTATCAACCACACTCCAAGATACAGATATTATGGTCCACTTGCATTCTACATGGTAAACAGCACATTATGGCAAAAAACAATACAGTATATAGAGATATTAAATAGCTATTTCTTGGAAAAAGTAAAAATAATATGAACATGAGATTTGGAGTAACATAATCATAAAGGTGACAAAGAAGACAGCCATGCGGCCTGACCTCCTTCTCCAACATGAGGTCCAGAGAGCTTCAAAAGGTAAGTGTGCGATAGGTGATGCTATGTAGGGAGTAGGCCAGTGATGTCGAACCTTTTAGAGACCAAGTGCCCAAAACCTGGCCCCGCCCCTGCTCCAATCCCTGCCCCGCCCCTGCTCTCCCCCCATCACCCACCCCACCTGCCCGCAGGGCCACTCACCACCTCCAGGGCCCGCTGCAGATTGCCCAGGCAGCCCAGTAGCGCTATGGCAGTTACACCCTCTGCCCACACCCTGCAGCATCAACCGTGTATGATAGGGTGTGAGGGCAGAATCTTGTCTATGCTGCCTGGCTGCCATGTCCTTGGCTGCGCTGTTCCAGGTGGGCCATGCTTAGGGGCAACTCTTCTTCGGGGGGGCTGCTGGAGAGGAAAGGGTTGCGGGGGGAGGTGAGGCTGGGGCAACAGCACGTGTGCCCACGGAGAGGGCTCCGAGTGCCGCCTCTGGCACCTGTGCCATAGGTTCGCCACCACTGGAATAGGCCCTAGGGTCCCAGAGGATGGGATGACAGGAAAGACAGGCAGGGGGCCACTGCAGCATCCCTGCGGGCAGTTGTAAGGGCAAATGACTGCAGGGGAGCTGCAGCGGCTATAACTTTAAAAGTGGGGTCGTAAGTAACTTTTGGGGGGGTCTGTCTAGGGGGCATTAACGGGTCATATCTCAAGGACTACCTATAGAGGTGTAAAATGTTTTGACCCAAACTATGCAAAGTTACATCAGATCTTGTACAGACATTCCAATTGTACTTGGTATCAGCTCCTTAAAGGGTCTCACCTTTTCCTGGGTTATGCAAATTCTGAAAAATTATATTTATTAAATTTATTTCCTTACCTATCATTCAGGAACTCAAGGTGACATATATAGCTCTTCATCTCCAATTTTTTTCTCCATAGCTTAGCCATAACTGATATCATGATATAAATTTGAAATCAAGCAGAAAAAGGCATTGCTCCTTTATGGAGATGCCAGTTGTAATAGTAAGGATCAACAGGATCTGAGACACCTGATCTAAATATTATGCATTTATATGAATAAGATATTAGTGAATGTAGTTTGTTCATGTTTCATCAATCAAAACAATAATTTATTGAAAAGAAATAATGAAGTAATAATGAATAAATAAGCTGTAGAAAAAGTTTTTCATTTTAGTACTTCAAAGTAAAGATTTTACACATATTTTCCTATATTTACCATTAAAACAAAGGAAATTTACCTTGAGTAATATGTCCACAATTCTCTGTTGGTATTCTACAGCTTGCTTGTCATTCTTAAAATCTTCAAATGTCTTTATCAGAAAACAACATTGGAAGAAAAAAAGCAAAACTTCACATGCCATTTCTTTATACCTTCCAGCATTCAAAATAAAAACTTGTCTTAAGAAATTACAATATACTGTTCATCAGTTTTGTGAAGAAGCTACAATTATGTCTGAATCAAGGTGACAATGGATCACCACCAACTAAAAAAGAACTTATAAGCAAGCTGAAATTATCTCAGAGACTATTCAACATTGGAAACTATTAACTGACTCTAGCTTTCTCAATTTTCCATTCAATCTAAAGGGTTGCATGCAATATTATGTCACAGTATGTTTGTCAAAGCTATTGCAAAGCTGTTCATGCAGAACAGTGGGACCCCTTGTATAGGTGAACCTGCCCCCAAGGTAGGTTTCAAAGACAATACTACATATTTTCAGCACCTTTACTGAGGTTGGAAAGGACAGCACATTTGGGTGGCTAATTAAGAAATAATGTAACTATGATGTTATCCTCACCCTTCTTTGGGGGGGGGGAGAGGCAAAGCAAGTAGCAGTGTAAGCAAGGGAGAGTAGGACCCTGATGCAATGCTACTCATCATAACTCTGCTTCAGACTTCCTTATCTTGTCCCAATTAAGGACCAATATACATTTTGTAAACAATAATGCTGTCTGTTGTCTTGTTAAGTTCCTTGCAGGAAGGGGAATCATGGTAAAGGACAATACTGACCATAAGAGAGGAAATCAAACAGAAAATGTGCATTCAAGAATGAATTCAGATTATTAACATGAAAAAAAACAAGAAAAATGCCATCTTTCTATTCCATCCTTTTGAGTGCTTAGACTCTAATCACTAAGCCTTAATCATATATCTCCAATTCTTCTTGAACATTAAAAAGAGTAATTAAAAGAACATGACTGTGTCTTTTCTGTTCTTGTATATAGTGATAGGATAGCCTCTAGTTTTCAGAAGCACCAACTGCATTCTATCATGTGTTAAAATCAACCTCTCCAAACTTCAATTATGATGAAGATGCAAATCCCAGAATTTTGATCCTGGTGTTTTAATGTGTCCTTCAACACATTTGGAAAATATCCAGCTTGGAGAAGGTACGGTATATTTTATTTTATTTTTTTAAAATTCAAGCAAGGAATAAAGTAATTATAACACTGGTAAAAGTGGTCACCAATATAATAGAACCAATAAAACAATGACAATTACTACTTGAAAAATATTTATACTAAAATATAAATTTACCACATGCATTCAATCCAGGCAAAATGATTAAGTTGAATAAATTTAATGTTTTTACAATGGTTGTCAATACTATAAGAAACTAATGAGACTACAATTTAGGTGCAAGCTGAAAAGCTTTTTATTCAAATCCACATCTGATGGCTTATGATGGTATTAATCTATTATTAATGTCCATTGGTCATTTTTAAGTTTATAACTTTTAATATAATTAATTTATTATATTATGAGAGTTTGGAAAACATTCAGAGAAGAGCAACTAAGATGATCAAAGGCCTGGAGACTAAAACATACAGAAAATGACTGCAGGACTTGGGTCTGGCTAGTCTAAAGAAAAGAAGTACTAGAGGTGACATGATAGCAGCTTTCCAGTACTTGAGGGGCTGTCACAAAGAAGAGGGGGGTCACGTTATTCACCAAAGCACCAGAGGGCAGGACAAGAAACAATGGTTGGAAACTAAACAAAGAGAGAAGTAACCTAGAATTAAGGAGAAACTTCCTGACAGTGAGGACAATTAACCAGTGGAACAGCTTGCCTCCAGAAATCGTGGGCGCTCCAACACTGGGGATTTTCAAGAAGAGGCTAGATCAGTGTTGGCGAACCTTTTAGAGACCAAGTGCCCAAACTGCAACCCAAAACCCACTTATGTATCGTTGGGTGCCTGGTGGATGTAGCCCATTGGATGGGCATGGCCCATTGGGTGGGCATAGCTTCAGTGGTAATGGCAGACTGGGTGGGACTAAAAAGTTCAATCAATCAATTTCAACTTTGCAAGATCTTTTTTTTCCTGCGAGAAGTTGAAATTGATTGATTGATTGAACTTTTTTTTTTTTTGCACACGGTGGCGAAGGCCTAAAGCAAAAAGATTTTATAAAACCCAGCTGAAGGCCTAGGACTGAAGTGAGGGCGTGCATGCCCACAGAGAGGGCTCTGCGTGCCACCCGTGGCATGTGTGCCATAGGTTCACCACCATGGGGCTAGACAGTCACTTGTCTGCAAAGGTATAGGTTCTCCTGCTTAAGAGGGGGGCTGGACTAGAAGACCTCCAAGGTTCCTTCCAGCGCTATTCTATTCTATTTTGAGAATCATGCATTGTCTGGAGATCCCTTCTATGATAGGTGCCAACATTTAAAATTAAATAATTTTTTATTAAATGGATTCCCAAGAGAACAAATAATTATAATTAACTTTTCCCAACTCAGTACTCTACTTGCACTTCTTTTCCTAGAATCCCCAGCCATGTGCAACCAGGCAGATAAAAATATACTATCTACTCCTTGCTTGATAGCCTTTCCAACCCACATAAAAGATTATTTCAAAAATCAGGATATCTTGCTAAGCGAGGCAGGCAATGTTGCTGGTGGGAAAGGAGATTCTCCAGAATTATCAGATCATCCTACATAGGTGTCCTTCTTAGATTTAGGACTGATTGCTTCTACTCTTCTTAAACCAAACCTATTCTATTCTACTCAGTGAAGTTCTAGTTAGGTTGTATAGCAGTTTTGGAAGACAAGGCAATTGTAAGGAATGAGAGTAGTGATGCAAAACTCCTACAAATCAACCCTATCGATCTAATCTGGATCCAACACATATGTTTAAATCAAAGGGAGGCTGTGCTACCACAAGCAACCATCCATTCTCATTTATATTTCCTCAAAAGTCCTTCAAATCATTAAAGAAGCATAATTTATCACTATTTTCAGAAGAAACAATAAAAAATAGGTACACAAGGCTTTAAAGTCTCCACTTCCCACATGAACCCACTCTAAAAATTCAGCAATTTCCATTTGGACAATGCTATGTTACCATGCCACCATAATCCTCGATGTTAAAAAGTAATAATTGCTCTCTAGTTGCCAGAACATTGTCCACCACTGTTTAAGCTCATGCAAGAGATGAAGCTTTCTATCTTTGTAATCAGTGTTTCCACTTACCAGTGCAAGAACGTTAAGGAACTCTCGTGTATCAAAGTGCAACAGTGTACGAACATAGGGATAAACTTCTTCGTCTATAGGGGCCTCAGTTGAATGTAAACGAATGAGGAATTCAAAGACCTGCAATGCAAAATGAATATAGATTTTGCTCAATCTAAATGCCAGAATTAACACTTCCAAGTATATTGATTCCAGGAATTTTTCACAGGAATTTTCCAACGTCAGTGATTTAAAACAAAAGAATAGACAAGATGTTTTATGGTTACTTGCATTAGTTTTCTCAATCACTAGCACTTAACTGCTTCACATTGGTATTTGAAAGATTATTACTACTGACTTCCTAAAAATGAATTCTGGTAAAATACATAACTGCATTTTCCTTTCAGTTTATTTCTCCAGATTAACCTTTATATACATAATCTCTACATGAATTAGTTCATGAGGATAAACAAGAACTTAAGATAAATCATTGCTAGCAGGATTTAAAACAGAAGAAAAAAAAGAATAATTTGCTGAAATACAGGTCAAACTTTGCAAAAAGAAAATGTCAAACCTGTAAGGAAATTTCAACATCATACTTACATTAATTTACCTTTGATGTTCCACTTGTATTTGATCAAACTTTCACAGCTTGAGAATCCTGCTGTGATTGATCTCCAAAAAGAATATTCCAAGACTCTACTTGATCTATTACTACTCTACTTGATCAAAACCCCAAGAATTAGAAATTTTCTTTGATGGGCACAAAAACAAAAAGTTATGTCCTCTAAACTTTATAGTGCAAGACTTTGGGTAACAAAGGACCCATCAATACACTCCCTCGTGCTAACTTACAAATGCTCTGAAATGTATGCTAAACTTTTTGAGTGAAATTGACAGCACTGGGTTTAAAATGATACTGCACTTCAAAGCGCCTTAAAACAAATGCAGTTCCCTTCCTAAGCAATGGAGGAATGCTGTAGTTTAGAAGCATGGACTGAGAAAATCCCTTTGTCTCATCTCAGGCTAGGGTATCTGGGCTATGCTAAGAACAGAAACCCACTGTGGACCATGTTTATGACAACACAGACTGAAATTTCATAGCAGTATGACTTTATGTCAAAGTTACAGGCATAGGTGTGAACATTTTTACAGTAGAGAGTTCCAACTGATTAAATACAAGGTTATATATCAGTTTGTACAGTAATGTATAAGATCGCGGTATCTTATGCGCAATGCACATAAAAATGGGCAAAGCTTCAATCACACTATTGCAGCCACATTATGATTTCTTTGACCATATCATGTGTACATTGCAAGATATAACATTCTGAAGAGGTATTCATTCATTCATCAGCCATTCATTCATACATTCGATTGCGATGCACAAATTCATCCACTTCCTGTAGTTAATATGCCATTTAAATATAACTTGCAATCTTTCATTTCATATTCACAACCACCTTAGTTTTGGATACATTCTTTGATATATACTCCCTCCTCTATCATACCTAATATTAATGACCACTCATTCAGATTCATATATTTATCTCTATATATCTCATTATCAACATTGGATGGGCATACAAAATTACATGTACAATTATTTCCAAACCAACCATTTATTTCCAAACCAACCAATTATTTCCAAACCAACATCTCTACCTTTATGAAAAGATTTTTTTATGTGTTATCCATAAATATATTTAAGCAATATATATTTAAACAATTCAATGCTGAAACATATTTAATATATTTAAACAATTCAATGCTGAAACATTTGCTAACTATTCCATTTATTTTCCCATGTGCTTTAATTGTACCATACACTGCACTAGGACAGTCATTAAACCAAATTTTTGTTCCATTCCAAAATTCAAGCTTAGTATGTTTATTGCAGACATATTGTTAATAAAGCATATCCTACATTTATATATTCTAACAAGTATAAAGAATATATTTCTAGTGTTATACTCGATTTCATTTCAAAATTCAAATAATTTTATGCTTGTAATAAAAATATTTTAAATAAATATTTTTGCTTCTTTAACTTATCAAAATGATAGATTGTCAATAATTTTAACTAATACTGTACAAATAACATTGTATCAAAACAATATGTTTTAAAATTTACAACAATATAATAAAAAGGGAAAAAAATAATAAAAATATATAAATAGAATGTTCAGGTGAAACATGAATTTTTAAAAATGTGCTATATCTGCTCTCACAATTTATACAGTAGTGCTTCACTAGTATCACGGTTTCAGAGTGTCTTGCTCATATATGAATACAATTCTAAACATGAAACCGCAGATTAGGAGGTTAACCTTAGAAGATTGTTAGTTCTATGATAATTGGGGCCAAAATGAATACCACTTAGTGATAAAGGAGATCTACCACAAAATTACACCTCTAAGAAAATGTTAATTTCTTATCAAAGATATCAACTTGCATAATTTTTTCTTTTCTTAAAGTATATTTTTTTCCTGGTGATTTTTATAGAAAAAGGCTCACTTGGTTTTTAATCAATGGTACTAGGTCTTCGGGAATATTGCCCAATGGGTAAGCTCGGCCTGCCAAACAGCAGCTGTAAAGAAATACAGATAAGAGTGGTTCAGGCACCAGGCTAGAAAGCAAGAGAATATGAGTTCAAGTCCTGCCTGAACCATGAAATCCAGCTGGGTGACCTCGGGCCAGTCATTCTCTCTCAGCCCAATTCACCTCACAGGGTTATTGCTGTGGGGGAAAACAGGAGGAGAAAGGTGTGTTGGATATGTTCGCCGCCTTGAGTTGTTTGTGAAAATAATCAAGGTGGGATATAAATGAATAAATAAATAAAAATAAATTTTATAATCTCTATTTTTGCAAAATAGTACCAGAAGTATAATCATACACAATAAAAAAGCAAAGAGGAAAAAATAAGATAGTCCTTTCTTGAAATAGTTGAAAGACGGTAGTTCTTATTCATATACAATATGTACCCACCTATTTATTTTTGTATGTAAAATAAATTTCAATGAGCAATCTAAATATTACTGGAATTACTTTTTACCATTAGAACATGGCATGCAACCAAACACAAAATCCTTCAGTACAGTAAACATTTTGCCTTTAAGCTACTACTAGATTCAGTTAAAATTTTGACATCTTAGCACAGGAAGTAGAAGGGAGCAGTAGTACTTTGCAAGAAAATCAGCTACTTCACAGATTAGCTCTCCCACATATCTTACAACTAAAAACAAAGAAATATTTTACAGTGTCAGTGAACAAACTGTAGTTCACTCAAAAGTGTTCAAATACAGAGGCAGTTGGATCATAGCAGCAATATTATCAACTTTGTATGAAAATATATTTTAATTTTAGGTATTTTCTTTAACTTTGAACCCATACAGAATCCCTTCTTTTCTCTAATCCTATGATTAGATCAATATGCAAAGACTGATTCAGCAGCTTTTACTGATTCATTAATTATATACTAATGAATCAAATAAATACTTTTAAAGACTAACAATTGTTAATATATAAGCAAGTTAATATCGCCATCTAGTGTTCTATCTAGATTGACTGAGATTTAACCTTTCAGCCAAGACATATTTGTATATAGTAAATATTCCCATATACAGGATTGCACACCCTGCAAGTCATCAGAAACACACCAGCATATTTTGTTAATGTAATTTTTTGTTTGCCCAGTTCAGCCAACAAAGGTACAGAAATAATCATCAAAAGGAGGACAAATACTTGGATTGGAATCTCAGTCAGTCTCAGACGCAACCTGCAGTTGTATGTGTACTGACAAACAGGTCAGTGAAAGATGGAGCTCCCACTCGTACTATGACTGTCACAATATACCATCTTATTAAGCAATCCATTACTTAATTAAGGCTTATAGGACAATGTTCTTGCTCCCCTTAGCTTTCTGTCATGCACATCAGAACATATAGGCTATGATTATAATGATAAGATCTACAGGAAAGGTCTCTTGGCACAAAAAATAGAACATGCTGAACAGTCTAACCTGGAATAACTATAGGAAAAAGAGATTTCTCTCTCAGAATCTTTGCAGACTCCCTTTCTGATCTCCATTCAGAAATGACTTATCAGTTATGATGTATCATTGAAAATGATATGATGTATCGTTAAAATCATCACCAGTATAACAAATTGATGATTTTCTAATGAGGTTTTCCTGTAGTCAGTGTTTATCAATGGTGTGTCATTTTTACTATACACTATTGGTTTTTTTCAGTGGTTTTTTTAATTGTAAACTCATTACTACTTAAATTAATTATATGCACCCACTCCATTAGATTCTGGATGTCTTACAGATATAAAAACAATAGAAGCCTTTAAACCATACAATACCATGGGCAGCCCAGTCTAAAACAATCATAACAATAATTCTTTTAGGAGTACACACACATACAATCCCAGTTAAACTACTGAAATATTGCATCAGCATAAACTGCAAAGCAGGATTTTTCTATTTCATATGGCGATATAACATATATAATTTATGCTGTTGAAAAAGGCATACCTTATGTAGACAAGCAGTTTGTTGCCCATAACGACTTGCTCATCTAAAAAACAGCAAAAAATATATACATAATTTTGAAAACTAAACACACTTACTAAGAGATCTAATGTATGCCGACTTATTAAAGCCATATACCAAAATCAAGATCCTATTACTTCTTTAAGTTGATAAGTTGAAAGATATCTGTGCCAAATTCAATGTATGCAAATATTAAAATATTCCCAAAAGTTCATGCTGAATACAATTTTCTAAATCTGACTGGATAATAAACTCTACTCTTACATGTAATAAATATTATAGCTATCATTGTATAAAAAGATGCAGTACTTTGGGTTTTGAGAGTACAATTCTATCCATTGTTTCAAAAACAACTATTATACAAAACAGTCTAATATATATGCCCATCTACCTTAGCATCTTTTCCAATGAATAACAGTAGCCCTCATGAAGGATTAGCAAGTTTTTTAACTTTTGTATGTCTAAGTAAGATTGGGACTCACACAAGGCTACATATTTCTCAGATAAATGTTATTCTCAGGACTCTCCAGTGAAATAGTTCTCAGACACAAGAAACCAATTACCAATAAATGAAAACTGTCAGGTTGGGAATATATTGAATAAAAAAATAGTAATGAATCCACAATATAAGAAGAAAACCTTCCACAAACAGTACTGATAAGGCACAGTATACCTGAGAGAGATTTTCCAGCACTAAGGGGATGAGCAATGGCTTTGAACAATTTCTAAAAAATATAAAAAGGAGGAGTAGGAGAAAAAGTTAGCACACCAACACTTCTTTTGTGATTTCAGTTTTTCATTCTTGAAAATTATTACATACTAAACATTGTCACACGCTGTCACATACAGACTTGATAGTAACATAGAAAACTTTGCAAAAGAAAAAGTAAAATCTACAAAGGAACTTAAACAGACACTGTATCAAGGATCCTGCAAGGATGGAAAGAGACATTTCTTGTAGTTCATCACCCCATCTCCTCCTCCATGGACATCATGTCTTACAATCATTTTACTATTTTGAGCTTTCAACACTTTCTTATAGTCAAAAACACAACAGTTTTTCCCATGATCTCAACAAGTGACCTCATATTTTTTTCCAGAAAGTTTTGAAACTGCTCATTTATCTAAAATGAACCTGCATTTAATGGGGTATTTTAATTTTGAAGATTTGTATGATATTCAGTACATTGGTTTATTTGACTATATTTATTTGATTCTCTCTCTGTCTCTCTGTTTCTCAAGATCTATAAGCTATTTTAGCTAATTGCATTAGGAAGAAAAGGAATTATTAAAAGAATAATCCTAATTCAAAACCATCAATTAGCATTCAAGATACATCTTTCTACCTCCATTGGAGTAATATAGTCATTCATTCCACTGTTATAGACATATATCATGGCATCATACAGGTGGTTTTCCCAACACATAAGGACAACCTAGAAGCAAAACAAAGTTTAAGATTTTAAAATGTGCTAAAAAAAACCACACGCAAACTGGCCTAAGGACATACTTCACTTCAAGGTATGGAATTTATTAGCAATATTTATATAGATACAAGACATAAAAGGACTTCCTTTGCCCATGAGAAGAAAATTCATAGCTTGTGAATTGTATCCATTTCTCAAAACTCGTCAAAAACCTCAGCCTTTTTTAGGAGGCCTTCAACCTATGACTTCAAAGTCTGTATCTTCTCTGAATCCCTTTTCTTATGGGTTGGATAATCTGTATTCATCAGATCTATATAAATGGAACTGAGTTATCTGTAGATACATTTCAGTATTTGGTCCAATGCATTCATCAAAGCAGGCCTCAAGAGCAGCTGGCACTATTTGGGCCTTTGTTACACAAGTTCTATACAGTTCAAAGTTCCTATGACTAAGGAATTATTATAACAAACTTCCTCTTGTTGAAACCACAATCATCCCAAAATAAGATTTGGGATTAATCAAGTGACAGATTAAAACATAGCATCTAGTTATCAAATACAGTGGTACCTAGGTACTTAAATATTTTGAAATTCATTGAACCATTTTGACATAAACATTTTGTCCCAGTATTAGTTTGTTTAGTATTTATCACATTTCCTCGAATCAATTAATGATGGATACCGAGGTACCATTGTTCTTTATAGCACTAAGGAAACATGCAACACAGAATTCTTTGAATATTCCTCATTCATCAATAATATGTTATAAACTACTAAAAATTATCACCTGTTGTATATCAAGGCTGGTAATATCCATATGTACAATGCAAGCTTCCATGTTTGCCATTAAATTCTTATCTTGGAAATGAAGTAGCAAATCCTTCATAATCTGAGCTGTGATTCCAACCAATTTATCACTTAAAATGTATGGCTCAAGACATTCTAAAAACACTCCCTTTGCTACAGAATTTTCACTCATCTTGTCATACATTTGACCGAATAAGATATCTCTGTGGAGGAAAAGACATGGCAAGTATTTGACAGAGATTATTCCGAAAATCTATAGTTTATGTGAGCTGGATAAATTTTTAGCAATATATCTGTTTTTAATAATCCGCTATTTTGTACAAAAACAATTTCTAAACATAGTACTGTTATTCAAAATTATGCAGGCAGGACATACAGAGATATGTTTACCTTAAAGAACAATTATCCATTAGGATTATGGCAGTCCATTAATAAGATGCCCTTGAAGCACACATCCTCTTGAACACTGGCCTAGCCACTCTAACACCCTCCCTAGGTTCTGTGAAAATACACAGAAGGTTCAGAGGAATACTTCAAGTACTGCATGAAGCACTTTTCCAAGTGGTATGGCACAGGTAGATTAGCTCTCACTCTTATTAAATCAACCTAGAAGACTAGTACAGACTGCAATCCAGATGCAGCCTACTGCCAGAGTTCATGAGGCATGCTCTTACTTACATTCGCTGAAGCAGAAGACAGTAATCAACAATGACAGGGACCATAGTCTGCAGAAAAAGAACATGGAAAATCTAACTATTTACATATACCAATGGCCTCTCCTTAGTACACCAAAAGATTCTTAATGGGAGAGATAGACTTTTAGATAGTCAAGGGCTATGCCTATCTTACCAAATTTAGCTAATACCCAAATCTTAAATAAGTAGCAGTTCAGTAATGTATTTTGTACTGCTTTACAATTTAGATGCTATATTTTGGATCAATAGCAACTTATGAATACTTTTCAAGAACAGATTAAATATAGGCTAATTTTTTGGTTTACTATATTGTGTGAATACCACCAACAATTGCCAAGGAACAAAATTATAGTAAACTACTTAAGGCTGATGGCCTGAATGGACTGAAAACAAGGCTTCTTATATTGATATGTTACCTAGTTATTCAACATTAAAACATCCATGTAAAATGGTATGGGTATTTCACATTTAGTCATCTGTAACGCAACTTGTAGTCATCTCTCCTTTAATCTTCATCTTTTTTCTTCAAATTACAGTCAATGTTATGTATATAATGTTTCTCTGGAAGCTCTTGGTCTTTGAAAGACCGTAGGATTCTTTGCTAAGAAGACACACATCGTGGTAGTTTTATTCTTGTCCTCTATCTCAGTGGTTCTTAACCTTTTTGAACGAATCGCCTCCTTGAGCCAATGAGGAAGTTGTCATCGCCCCCTCCCCCAACATAACCTCTCAATCACAACATAGGAAATAATTCTTCAATTTATCCAAACACTTTTTTTTGTTTTCTTTAAAATTGTCATCAGGACATATCAATGCAGTCTTTTCCCCATATTTCAGCCGTGTGAAAAATTTTTGGTGCCAGCCATCACTTTATTCCCAAACTTTGGGATACATGTATTTCATTATTATCTTATTTATTCAAGACACTTAAATGTAGTGAAAACTGAAAACAAAATTCAATTGCAAGGAAGTAAAATGCCTGAAAAGAAAAACAGTAACATTTAATGATTGCATTACAAGTGAAATTTAAGATGCAAAAAGAAATATAAAAAGGGCATAAGAACAAACCGCAATGCAGGAAATAAGAATTTCAAGACCAAAACTCTGAAACTAAATTAAGATTTAAGGAAAATATATATAGTCACGCACACTGTAAAAAGAATTAAAAAGACACAAAGAAAAATATAATATCAAACTGGAGTGCACGCTAAAAAAGTACAATACAATATGTTTTACAGAACCACTCAGCATGCGATGTTTTGAAAGAAGTGCTCCCCCCTCCATCAGATATACAGTGATTCACTGTATGAAAAATGTCTCAAAAGTGTCCCCAAAACTTCTTGCTCCATTGCCCCCATATCGCCCCCTTTTTGGTCCTTCGCCCCGTGTCGCCCCTTTTTGTTCCATCACCCCCCTGAAAAATGAAATCGCCCCCGGGGGGCAATATCGCCCAGGTTAAGAACCACTGCTTTATCTAAACAATGTATTTTCCTTCTAATTCCTCAAGCAATCAAATCTGTTCTTACTATCCCTTTATTCTTTTCTGTTTATTTTACATCTTCCTACAACTATATATGCTTATGAAGTCTCTCCAATATGAATTTTCCATTTGTATGATAAATTGGACATGAAACAAAAATATGTGATAATATTTAGTGCCTAAGACCACAATTTCTTTTTCCTCTTGAAAGTAATCAAGAGGAAAAGTTATTATTGCTCCTGCGTATTCTTTTTAATACCCCCTTTGGTAGTAAATCTAAAGTAGGATACCTGAAAATGTTGCTCCATAACTTGGATTTTACCCTGCTCAGGACATTTCTTCATGGTTCGATCAGCACAATGAATAAGAATTTCAACCATCTATAAATATAAAAGATTATAGTATATCTATAGTCCTAATATAATGAGACATTTCTGATTTTAAAAAGTACTACAAAAACATTGGTACAATACTTTTTGCCCAATAAACACACGTATATTCTATGAGGAAGTTTGCTTCAGGCATATTTTGAAATTATTTCCCAAGGGCTCATTAAAGTGGACTTGAAGGCAAGGCAAGGAAAGACAAAGTTCACCAATTTCCCAGACTATCTTCAGGCTTAGATATTGATCCCCAAGAGAAGTAGAATGCTCTCCTCCCCTTCTTTGTTTCTGATAAAGTGACAAAAGGGTTGTGGAATCAATTTTCTGAATGCAGATGGAGGATTCCATTCCTGCATTCCAGGTTTGCTACTGCAACCTCTCTTTCTACCCTAGAGGACTTAATTGAGAAATTTTGTTCTAGCAGCTCCTAAAAGACAAGGCCCAAAAAGCAGCTTAATAATAAAGTTTATTCTCCCCCCCAAAAAAAGAAGTTTCTATAGAGGTTCAAAGGAGCAAAGCAGTTCTACTGGGAATATAGCAGGAAACATGAGTACTGAGGAATCCAGTGCTGTACTTGCATGAGGGCTGGATTCCCTATAGTTTGTCCTATTTTTTTAAGGCATAAGACAACTGTATGCAATTCATACGGAGCAAGCTCAAAGAGCAAAATCCATCTGCCAAAAGCAAATTTTATATTGACTTGGAATTTTTGTTCCTGGTTTTAGAGAAAACAATTTTGAAATCATTTCATAATTTCTGTGGAGTTTGAGAGAAATGTTCCAAATCTATTTTCTAGTAATAGAAATTTGAACTGAATGTGAGCATATTCAGTCATAAAATCATAAATAAAGGAAACTGCATTATGATACTATATTCTACAGTACCATAATGCAGATGCTTCTACACTACAGGAAAACACCTTTGTTTCAGTTTTTAATTCTGCAGTAATACTGAAGTAGTAAAACTTTTACACTTAATCCAATATTAAACTTCTAAGTGACTGCATACAGGATTCTTGTAACAACTCAAAGTAAGACAATCCTGAATTTAAGATAATTTTCCCACTTATAAAAGAAAGATTAGATCAAAAACAGTAAAAAAAAATCACCCCTCACATTTCTTCTTTACAATACTGTTAGAGCAGAACAATTCTCTCATTTGAAAAGTAAATTATTTGGACATTGAAGAGTCTTCCTTTCTAGTTCAGTGAACTAGACACCAAGTTCAGAGAGGAGAAATACAGGATTAAACATTCTTGAAGCTCTATTGCCTCAGTTTTATCCTCTTCTTTGCTGTTCAAAAATGAAGAAATTTAATAACCATCTATAATGTGATTGTTTGACCTAAATTCTATTAAAATATAACATGTAAAGATGTAGCTATACAAACAAAGATCAGTTGTAGGAAATTACATGGCTAAAAATCAACTTTTCCTCAGTGAAATCCACACATACATATTTCTTAGAGGAAAAAAATATACAAAAGGAATTTAATTCTAAAGCTGAAAAGTAAAACTCACTCTGTCTGCAACAACAGCCTTCCGTTTTTGTTCATCTCCAGATAAGCCTGTTTCAAAAACAGAAGTCTTTTAATTTTCAAAGCCAAGGTACAAACAGAAGTATTTTTCTTATTATCTCCTATAAAGTTTTAAGTATAATAAAAAATGTTCAATGTTTTATAATTAATATAAACTATCCAGGTATAATTGAATTACTATAGTAGAAATGAATTTATATGCTATTTCTTATGTTTAATAAATGTTTCCAGTCTTATAACATACTGAACTCAGAAAATGGAATTTTTAATATTATGATAAATGGTCAAAGACAATATTATGTCTATTTACATAATGTATGCTAAACTCAGAAGGAGTGGCATACAACTTGAACTTCCCAGTTTTTAAAACTATCACATAAGATAGCAACCATTTTGATCATCTCTAGCTATTCACATACTATAACTTACTTTATGTCCTTTTAAAAGTGATATGCAAAAGCCTTGATTGTCCAAAGCCTTATAATGACACCATGGCATTAGATCAGACATGTCAAACTCGCCACGTCACGTGATGTCACGCAACATATCGGGACAGTTTTGCCATTGCCAGCAATGGGGTGGGCGCAGCTTCTGTGTGACACATCTGGCCCGTGGGCTGGCAGTTTGACACCCCTGCATTAGATGATTGTGATTTCGTAGGTAAGATGAGTAAAGGGTACAGTACATGAAGTAACAAATGACAGGAAGAAATGATGGCAGCCAAGAACAGAAAAAAATGGCTGTTACTAGAGGTAAATACACTTACCGACAACAGCTTTGGCTTTCCCTTCATGAAAGGACCAAGACAAGGCCAATGCTTCATTAAGACACTCTTGTTTCAGAAGGTGATCGATCCTCTAACATAAAAAGTACAAAAATTACATCAGAAATATAGATAAATAATACTCAGTGAGAACATGGATAATATAAACTTAACACAAACTTGCAGTGAACCTGTTTTTGTCTTCAGCATTCTCAAGGTTTGTTCTGAAGAAAATAGTGTTTTCTTTAAAATTAAAATTAAAACCAACTAGCTAATACTGTTTTAAAAACAGTTACTAATCTGGACAGATTTAAATGATAAAATCACATATTTGTTTTGCTGTTTGTTGATACTGATTCAAATTAATCAGTTTTAACAATCACAATTTAATTATATCCCTCATCTAAAGATGGATTATTCTAAAAAATTCCTCTCTTCTCACTCAGACTGAAATTTAAGCAATGTTTAAAAATCATTTTAAACTAAAATATAACCTAAAATCAGATGTGCAATACAGCCATTAAAATAATTATATATGTCTATTTTTCAATTTGAAATAAATGAACAAGACAAATTCCAAGTGGAATTAAATTGAAAGATTATCAGTAGCAGATAATGGCTGACTGGGGAATGCTGGGAGTTGAAGTTCATATCTTAAAGCTGCCAATTTTGAGAAACATTAAACAGTTATATTAATAAAAATTATATACTGAAGTCAGGATACTGATACCTTTTTCAACAATCTGTACATTTAATCTGAAAATGTTTTTCATAGACAGCTCTATTCATGAAGCCATGAAAAAAAAGTAACTTGTTCCTTCTCTCCTCACTTACCTCCCTCCAGGTCCTCAGTGTCAAAACATGAACAGACTGAAAGCAGACAAGGGGAAATCAGGTGATTAACAGATATTTATTTAAGAGTATATAATTATGGCATCTTAATAGTACAAGGATGGTGAATAAACTTTTCACACATATGCTAAATAGTTTTCTCCTATTTTGGACAGGGAATTATTGAAGTTGAAATCAATGTATCTCAAAGATATCCAGATCAAAGATCACTATGCTGAACCATTTTTCAGTTGTTGACAAAAACAATTTTGCTGACAATAACAATCCCCAACGTCGCATAATCAAATATTCTTCTTTCTCTTTCCTTCTCTAGAGCAGCTGCAATAAAAAGTTCAAATGCCATCATTATTGATTTTGCTTAATTCAAGCTTGCTGTGTTACCTGAACTGAACTGTAGAAATGTTCACATTGTGTTATGAAAATTAAAGGACAGGAGACTTAACTCAGCTAAAGGTCTGATAAGTAATAAGCACAATGATAAAGAAAAATTAACCTGGACAAACTTACCTTTGTACCCAAATAAAAAATCTGACCACCACAGTTGCTGATTGACTGATAGCAAGCCTTCTCACCCACCAGTGCCTAAGAAACACAGAACACTTTTATTTAATGCAGGTGTACATGGTTTATATTGTTATTGGGTAAAAGTCAGGTATAAAGAATATCCAATCATTTAAAATATACTCTAAACGAAGTAAGACAAGTAAAATATTTTAGCAGTTCATCCTCAGTGTCTTTGAATTTGTCACTTACATAGAACATAAAATGAAAAAGAGGTTTTAACTGAAAAACAAAGCTATATTCAAAAATATAATTTAATTTTATAGTTTAATTTCTTTGGTCAGACTGTACATGTCAGCATAATCATATTCCTGTAAATCCATAATTCAAGTAAATATTACCTCTAAAATTACATCTAAATATTACATTAACATCTAAAAATCATTTAGAGACTGGATGTACCTAGCTTCAAAGAGAATTTTATGCTAGTGCAAACAACAAAATTCAATAAAACTGGTTAATTTTTATGGTGACAGGATTTCAAAAGTTATGTTTGTCATAAGGGGTACAATGGCTATATATCAACAATACGTTGTAAAATATATAAATGCAGCTACCATGGAAAATGATATTAAAGCCATTTCCTATACAATGCTTTGAAAAAATAACGCCTTTTATTATTACAAGTAATAAGAGTGGCATATCACCTTACAATATAGCAGGACCCAGCTTACATAGTACTACAAAGCAGATACAGCAGCTATGATACATAGAGAGTAAAAAAATTATACCTGTAAAATTTCAAGACATCTCAAATTTCAGAATACTACAAAAACAAATAGAATTGAGCCATACCAGTGCTTGGCTAACATTGCCTCCTGTTGCCAATGATTTGAAGTGGCTGCTATTATATACTAACTGAACTTCTGATATCTCTACAGTCTCAAGTTCCTCCTGTGTGTGACGATCTATCACGTGTAACTTTTCCACACTGTCTAGAAGCACAATTGTATGGGAGTTTATCCACTAGAAGAAAGCAAAAACAAGAAATTGATATTAAAACAGTGATGCCATTGTATATTAAAAAAACTTCCAAACCATAATATTCAAATAGTGAAGCTAGCAGCACTATACAATTAGATCTGAAGGTTGTACAGTAATGTCACAGCAAAGGATTCAGAAAAGCTGCATCAAGAGAAGTACATAAGCAAGACCTTGCCTCCAACACTATGTAGAATTCTAGGCACTACATGTTAAGGGGGGGGGGGGTTCAGACAATCTGGAAGGGATGTAAAGAGCGACAATGAAAATGATCAGGGAACTAGAAATTAATTCCTATGAGAGAAACTGAGGAAGCTACACTCAGGTCCATTAAAAATATAAATAAATATAGGTGTATGACTTAAACAGCCACCTCAAGTTAAGATCAACTTATATGGCATTTAATTATTGAAAGCTTAAAAGTTTACACTCAGTTTTGTGTCTTAAGCTGTCCTACTAAAGATACTGCACTAATATAGGTTCCGACCATTCTTATCAATTGACATAGTGACCTTGCTTTATTAGGTGTATTTTTGCATATCCATATAATTTCATCCTAGACTTATACAAATATTTTTCTTTTCTATTACTATAAAGAACATAAGAAATTGTTATATTGCTGCCAAGTAGAGTTTGGAAACACAGGAAAAATGGTGTAAGTGACAAAAAAATGTATCCAAAAATTGCATTTATTATTAAATAATTATTCAGAAAACAAATAAAAGTCCTCAGTCTGATTTTTACAGACATCTCAAGTTACTTTGAGATATACGCTACAGATTTTCTTTCAAGTTAGAAAATATTAGTATTTTCTACTTAAGTATAAAATGTGAATACTTACTGTAAAGTTGATTAAATCATAATGCAAATGTAGCTGCTTCTGCTTTGTAACATGTATTGCTCCAGATTCATCTCTTTTTACCTAATGAGAAATTTATCTCATTATTCTTTGACATGTCCCTTACAAATAAAGGTTCTTTGCTATTAATTTTGTAGCTTACTAACCTTTATAAGTTATGTTATATTTAAAGATAACTACAGTTAGTACATTTACATAATGGAATAAAAAGACAAATGCAAAATATAAATTATAGTGTAAAACAATTATTCTAGGCATTTTTAGCATGAATTTCCTAATAGTCGAACCTTATGATTTGCAATAACCTTTGTTAATAGGATCATTCTAATTTTCAACGAACTAGCACACATGAATATCATTTCAAAATACAGCCATTTCCACCTCAAGAGCCATACGCAGAAATTATCTTCCTTTTTTTTTTAAGGGAAGACATCTACAAAAGCAAATTTCAAAGTTTATGGATAGTCCGAGCCTTACCAGCAGGAAATGGACCACATCTCCTCGACAGAAAGCAAGCACTGGATTCACAGACGTTTGGGCAGCAACAAAATACCAGGCAAGCAGTGGAACACTAGATGGTTCCATCTTAAAAAAAAAAAAAAAAAGGCAGGGGAAGGGAGGAGATTCAATTGTTACCACCACAGAAGAAAAACAGAATGCCACACATGTAAAATGTAAGGTCTTCCTGTCACTTTTAAATTCAGCTGAGTCCCTGGCAACTTCATCAACTGGAGTTTACCACTGCCCTCTTTTGGCATTTTCTAGGCAGGCTTAGTATTTTTTTTGGGAGATCTTCAATCCAAGTTTTCAAAAGCCACCAAAATCAACTAGATGCTGCTACCAAGGTATAGCCAAAACAATCAAATTTATATTTAAATATTTGATGTTTTCAGAAGAGTTGCTAATAATTACATAGCTTTCTTCTATTAAAAGTGATATAATTATTTAATTAGAGTAGGAGTAAAGTATGTGATATCTTAAATTTTAGCTTTTATAGTTAGCAGTTTAAAATATTATTAGGTCAAACACTTCAGAAGATGTTCTAATCCCACCAATTTCAATTAATTTATGTATACTTAGCAGCACATGATCAGGAATTAAGGCAAATATACATGTCCCAGGATGTATATTAAGCACATGATTAAGATATCTACAGGAGGACAGAACAAATACAAATGATGTTCATATAAATCCAATAATGAAGATCAGATTAAAGCAGGTATCCCCAAGCCCTGGGTCATGGTCCGCTACCGGTGCATGGCCTATTCGGAATTGGTCCACGGAAGTGGCTGGCTGGAGTGCGTGGGTGCAGCTCAACTTGTATGAATGGCGAGCCGGTGGGGATTCACACACACACGTGCTGACCCACTACTCATGCAAGTCGAGCTGCGCGCACGCACACTAGCCCACCACTCTCACAGCCCAGTTCCCCTTGCCCCCCCCCCAGTCGGGCTGCCAAATCACAAAGGTTGGGGACGCTGGCTTAGAGTACAGTATAAACCAAATACATAATAGAAAAAGAATCCTGTAGTAGAAGGATCAGTACAATTTAATATAGATTGGCTTTTGGGGAAGTTTAGAAACATTATGATCCACTCATTTCCCAAGCTAGATTTTCCTGAAATTTCACTTTCAATATTTTTTAAAAAAAGATGGGAAAGGTCTTATCTGATCTTCTAATTAATTGCTATTTTCAAATCATTTTTATGGCTGCATATTTCACTGTTGCTGAATTTTATGCTTAATATTAATGGAAGTTTCCACTCTTTAAATGTTTACAGGTAGTCCTTGACTTACAACCACAACTGAGCCCAAAATTTCTGTTGCTAAATGAGACAGTTGTTAAATAAATTTGCCTTATTTTACAACCTTTCTTGTCACAGTTGTTAAGTAAATCACTGCAGTTGTTAGTAACACAGTTGTTAAGAGAATTGGGTTTCTCCATTGACTTTGCTTGTCAGGAGATTGCAAAAGATGATCACGTGATTCCGGGACACTACAACCATCATAAATATGAATCAGTGTCTGAATTTTGATCATGCAACCAGAGGGAAGCTGCAATTGTTGTAAGTGTGAAAAACAGTCATAAGTCACTTTTTCTAGTAGTATTGTAATCTTGAACAGTCATTAAATGAACTATTGTAAGTCGTGGACTATCTGTATTTGTACCAAAATGTTTACAATTCTTGGGATAATAGGAAGAGTATAAATATTTAAAATAAATAGCCCTAAAAACATAAGCAAAAAATTAACAGAATTACTCACACGACCATATGGGAATGTCATCCACACTTTCAAAGATGGCTTCAATCCAATCACAAGAATCTGAATTTCATAATAGCAATAATAATATAAACATTATCTTTAACTTCTGCATTTTACCATCTTTTTCAAAAATTAATTTTAAAATGGGGTGTTTATGGAAGGTAGGTTACCTTTGTTAAGGAAGCCATAGCTAGCAGAGAATATTGGGTGATAGGATGGTCTCTCAGCTCAGCCTTTGCATGTAAAGGCTCAATGCAGCAAACCTCTCCCTTTGAACCGCTGAACAAACAGCGAGATTCACATGTTCTCACACCCATGACTCTCCTGAATCACAGAGAATATGACAAATTTAGGTACACGTCATACAGCAATTTATTTAAATATAGCATTTTTTTTAAAAAAATGTGTAAGCCATAGAATTTAAATGAGATGGACATTATTTATTTATTTATTTATTAAAATTTATAAACCGCCCCACTCCCGCAGGACTCCGGGCGGCTAACAATAAGAACACAATATAACTTAACAAGACAAACAATACAGTAACATTCATCCAGGGGTCAGATTTTATAAACCCCAGGCTTGCCGGAAAAGCCAGGTCTTAAGCAGCTTGCGGAAAACCAACAGGGTTGGTGGGAGCTGGTTCCAAGACGTGGGCACCATCACAGAGAAAGCGCTCCCCGCGGCCCCGCCAAATGGCACTGCTTAGCCGACGGGACCTGAAGGAGGCCCAGCCTGTGGGATCTAACTGGACGAAGGGAACTATGAGGTAGTAGGCGGTCTCGCAAATAGCCTGGCCCTGAGCCATATAGAGCTTTAAAGGTAATAACCAACACCTTGAATTGGACCCGGAGACCAATAGGCAACCAGTGCAGCTTGCGGAGGATAGGTGTAACATGGGTGTACCGAGGAACACCCGCTATCACTCGCACGGCTGCATTCTGGACCAACTGTAGTCTCCGAATACTTTTCAAGGGTAGCCCCATGTAGAGCGCGTTGCCGTAGTCCAGGCGTGAGGTGACAAGGGCATGAGTGACTGTAAGGAGAGCCTCCCGGTCCAGGTAGGGTCGCAACTGGTGCAACAGATGAACTTGTGCAAAGGTCCTCCCAGCCACAGCTGTCAAATGATGTTCCAATTTCAGCTGTGGATCAAGGAGAACACCCAAGTTGCGAACCCACTCCGAAGAGGGTATATTTTCCCCTGCTAGAGTCAATACTGGACAGTTAACATGATCCTTGGGAGGCAACATCCAAAGCCACTCGGTCTTGTCAGGATTGAGCCTAAGTCTGTTAACCCCCATCCAGACCAGGAGTGGTAGGAAAATTGTATCTGAGTCCTGCACTTAATATAATTTTTCCTTCTGATTGACATTCAGTTTGTAATTATTTACTGTTCTAAGATGTAATACTATATCAAATAACTAGAATATTACGTCAAATATGCTATTCAAAAATATCTAGTACTATGTCAAATACTTAAAGAGTATTCCCCATCCTATGTTGTGTACTTGACTTTTATTTCTTAAATTTAAAGTATAGGGAAATGTTTCTCAATTTTATTATTTTTTTGTCTGTTTTATACTGCCTTTATTTTTTTTATCAGTTCAAGGCAGTGTATACACTTTGTGCTCCTACCTTCTATTTTTCCCCACACAACAACTATGTGAGGTTATTTGGACTAAGAGTGACTCTTATTTAGAATTCACAGGCTTCTGGTTTCTAGCCTAGCATCTTTTAGCCCTATACCAAATTGGCTCTCCATGGCCAACTGGTGATAAAGCCATTTCTCTGATTGATTTCATTTTGTTATTTCCAGTAAACAGGTTAAACTTATCAAGATAAAATTGCATTTTATTTTTCTTCTAGATTACCAATTATCCTATACATCATGGGATTTGCTGTTAATATTTATTGTTGTGGTAAAAGACATATATAATGACATCTGTAAACTTTATAAGGTGGCCACCACACAGATGTCATTAATTACTGTCTCTTTTAGGATTTTTTTTTTTTACTTCCAGTCTAGCTTGCAGGTGCTAATAATCTATGTACATACTACCTTAAAGTCTTCAAAACCTTCGTTGTAAGAATTCCATATGCCTAGGCTTTGAGTGTGGCACCTGCGACAACTCCAGGGTAGTGGGGTGGCAATTGTTATCCAGGAAGCCTTAGCAACTTGCATAGGCATTACTCCGTGGATAGCCAAATAAGAGGCCCTATGGCTAAAGTTGGGCTCTAGGAAGCAGGTGTTTTTGTTGCTATTGTATCAGCCTTCCTTTTGCACCCTGACTTGCCTGCTTAAAATGCTTGGTTGTCATTGGGTTGGCAATGGAGTCTAATAATTCTGGAGACTTTGACTTGCTCTTATGTGTCATACAAGTGGGAGTGGCTCAGGAATCTGTGGCTACCATGGCATGAATCTGAATCAAGTTGTCAAGAGCCTGACTCACAAAAGCAATCACACATTAGATCTGGGGGATTTTTTGTTTGTTTGTTTCAAGGCAATTGTGAGACAATTTGAAGGCTGAAGGTCATCAGTCCCTGGTCATTATTCTCTGGTTGCTTTTCAGACTGCTTGTCATACAAATGTACAGTACCCCTCCAGAGATCTATTAGATCAGTCCATCCCAAGATCTGAAAAATTCAGAGGAAGTTTTGGGATTTTCCTGAAGGCCTGGTAGGCAGTCTGACTGAGACTTTAGTTCCTGCCTAGAATGGGTCTCAGGCAAGGCCTTGGATCAGCTTACCCCTATGTAACCTCTATGGGACCCAGGAAGCATGCCTTTTCTTTAACAGCACTACTGGAACAACCATCTCCAATTGTCTTGACCCTTAAAGTTTAAAAGCCACGCTTTTTCCTCAACGTCTGAAATAGGGTGAGGTTATGTTCACCCAAACACACCCCAATATCTTCCATTGCTATGGAATATGTTTGTTCTTCTCTGTTCTGATCGTTTCCATTTTGTTTCACTTTCAAGTACCATGGTTGTATATGCTGCCAATAGTCACTGTTGAGTTGGTGACCTTACAAATCTAATATCAAAGAACTGAATAATATAATAAAATCATATATTCTTACTTGAATGACAGTTCAAATACTGAACCACCACTATCATTGCAGATTGCGAGAGTTGGATCATCTGTAAACTAAAGAAAATATTATTTTCCTCAATTCTTTCTTTTTTTGCATTTCTCCCAATATGACTTTTCTCTTATACTAAGCATGTACCTATGATGTCAACTACAATGAAGCAATTCAACCTAGGATTAGAACTGTATCAGCTCCTGTAAATGAACACAGTTTATTTTGGTCAAAAAAGCTTAATCTCTGTAAATCTTTTTAATGCTACCCATATAGTTTACAACAGCAGCCCCCAACCTTTTGGGCACCAGGGACCGGTTCCACGGAGAGAGGTTTTTCTGCAGACTGGAGGGAGTGGGGTTTTGTGTGCTGCCTATGTCCCATGGATGGGGCTTCACTTGTTTGCATGGCCGAATTTCTGGCATGCTGCGGATCGATGCTGGTCCACAGAGCAGGGGTTGGTTTACAAGATAGAACAATTACCTTAATGTGCAAAATTGCAGTTCCTGGAGGATGTGCTTCTATTATTGATCGCAACAGTTTTCCACTGGCCAGATCCCACATTGTAATCTATAAGCAAAATATTATTAACTTTCTGTAATGCAACTCTTTACTATTAAAACATGAAAAGTATAAGACATTTTCCAAGCCATCTATGGATAAAACGTATGAAACTAAAGATTACTGAATGAAATTATCCTTTTTATTTCTTTTCAGAGAATTCTATAATAAAACATATGATAGATACAATAGAAAGAACAGTGGGAAACATTTTTCAAATGTTGATGAATAACAGTTTGTTATTGTATTGGAAATTATCCTTCTCTAATCATATTGACTCTGTAATCCTTTATATATTTATCTGGGGCTACTGTATATGTATCTGTTTAACTGTTTAATTGTATTGCATATGAATTATTACCTGTCCTTTTGCAAAGCCACACAGAAGTCTTGAACAGTCATTATTGATGCTAAGAGCAGATATAGCCCCATACTGTGCACCAACCGAGGTATTGCCCAGGCAAAGCCGAAGAGCCTGGTTAGGATCTAAGTAGAACATAATTTTAGTTAGCAAGAGGAAAAGAATTACCAAGTATGTAATCAATTGACATTTCAAACTTAGAAAAGAGTAAATCCATACAAATTGAATTGGCTCAGTTTAAAGACATGCTCAGTTATTCATACCATGGTTTATTGTTGCAGATTTGAATTCATCATGAATAATAGAATGTGCTGTTAAACAAAAGCAGGGTGCTAGAAGAATACTGAGAAATTAAGTAGCAGAGAGTTCCACTGATAACAAGCTCTCCATCCAAGGCAATTGTATTTAAAGTGCTCATAAACATAAATATCTTGATTGATAGAGGGTAGAATGGTTCCGTTTCTGTCTAAACTGTGTTTTGAAGAAAAGGAAGCAAGAGAGTCTGCCTCGTGAGCCCAGAAACTAATTTAACTAACGATAGGACAAGTGAGAAACAGACACAGGGCCACCCTCCTCTAACCTGTCTTTCATTCTTTGCTCTATTGGTCAAATAGGCAATTTCCAACATTTTGACAACATGCTTTCACATTTTTTTTTACTTTTCTGGCCTGCATAATCATAGTTTCTAGAGATGTCTAAGCTGGGCTTGAACTTTAAGATAAACAAAGCTTTTGCGGAAGGCAAAAAGTGAGAGCAAACATTACACAATGTAGAGATGAAAGCTATCCAGCTATAACTAGAATATACTATATACATCAGTGAGAGAGAAAAAAATCCCAGCCTTTTAATCAGTGTAGTAATTCAAACAATTTTGAAAAATACATCTTTTGATATTAGGTTAATTAACAGCTATAGGTTAGTAGCCAACAGTAGATGATTGTCTCTACACAGTTTTGCACAAAATTGTTTTTAAGTCCATTTCAACTGAACTTCAAGAGTAATTTTGGATGATAACTGCTCCAGTCACACTGTGAGTGACACTCAGTAGGGCGACAAGTGGGGAGGGGGGTGGAGAGTGACTTATTCTTCCTGGATCTGATGCATATTTTTTAAAAAAACAGTTAATTATAGTGTCCATCAGATATGTTGTTCTAATGTCTAATATTTTTCAATCTTAAACTTACAGTATCTTTCTAAATTTGCTATTGACCTAGAAACCATATTAGATATACCCAACTGTTATCTATGAAATTGCATGAAAGATGAAGTATCATAAAAAGATTTAGTAGTGTATTCTTTATGTGCAACACTATGTACTTTAAACTCAATAAAGATCAGGCATGCATATCAGGGCTTAATATTTAAATCCAAAATGGCACCGTCATCAGACAAAAATAGGAGGATACAAGCTGATTGAACAGAGGCACTGCAGCAGTGGTAAGATTCAGCCAGTTCGCACCAGTTTAGCAGAACCGGTAGCTACTTTTTTGTTGCCCAGGCCCAGAATGGACTTCCGGAAGCGGCATTCACACAGAGAACCGGTTGTTCACATATTTGAATCCCACTACTGCACTGCAGATACTACCCGACAGTCAGCTCCTCTGCAAGCAAATAAAGTCTCAAATGCAAAGCTAAGTTTTATTTTGCTGTAACTGCTAACATCAAAAGAAATGAGGGCAATTTACATTGTTAAAAGACAGAACACTTAAATCACCAGAAATTAAATGTACAACACACAAGTCTTACATGCTCACAACTATCACACAAGACATACATTTTAGTCTCTACCTGCTTTATAAAGTATATGCAAGAACTTTTTTAAGCTTTCCAGAAAAAAAGATATAAAAACGCCAGTATTGACATCTACATCATGGAAGGTCTGTGGGGAAGTTACAATAAAAATGCTTCAAAGAACAAATTTATTTTTATTTATAATTCCAGATTGTCTGCAAGAAGTTATTTCCTCAACTTTTAATTCCTTTTTATTTATCTTATTTTTCTTGGTTTAAATTATTGTTCTGTGGTGATAAATTACAGATACAAAGCTGAGAAGGCAGGCAAAAGCAAGATTTCTTACTCCCTCCTTTATGTCCAAGAAGTCACAGAAGCTGCTATAGAAAAAGCTAAATGCATTTCTGGTCTATAAAAGACCCACTAGGAAAGAAAGAAAATTCTGTAGAATTGTTTCTTTAAAAAGATCTTGCTTTTCTGATTTAGCCTTTTAGAACTGAATCTCAGCCGATGAAGACTGCAGTTGATCAAGTAAAACAGACTTGATAGGAAAGAAAAAAATATTTGAATCTCTGAATCAGAAAATTTTAGATTTAAACGCCTTAGACTTTAATTATTGATTCTCATGAAAAAACCAATTATTCAATTAGCAGATTCTGACCAATAATGCATTGCAGGTATTGAAATAATATCAAAAGGAAATAAAGATATTCTGGATGAAATGACTACTGTGTGCATAAATAATGGGACTCATTTGACAGCAATTAATTTTTATTTTCCTTTTTGAACAGTTTTTTTTGTCCCCGGATACCAGGCATGAAGAAAAGATTTGATTCAGAGACTGAAGAAATATGGATTAGACTGGGACTGTTTTTTTTTTCTTAAGAGAATACTTTTCATATACTTGAGAGGGAGATGGGCCACTGTGAGTTTCTGTAATATATCCCTTCCGGGATATTCATTGTGGAAGACCCTGTGCTAAAAGTTTTTTTTTTTTTCATTTATAGCCTTATACACTTTTGCTTGATATCTTTTTTAAATATGTTGCTAATTTACTAGTGGCTCTGACATAAGGTTCCGATAATATTATTTTTATTATCTTTTCTATACAGTCTGCTTTTAAAAAATGCAACAAACTTTGGATATCAGATTATTAGCCAATAATTTAGAAATACAGTTTAAAAACTGGATGAGAAGTGGTAGTTTTAGTGGATGCTGAAAATCCCTTTAACACAGGTAGTCCTTGACTTACAATAGTTCATTTAGTGACTGAAGTTACAACAGCATTGAAAATAGTGACTTATGACCATTTTTCACACTTCCCAATGATCATATGATCAAAATTCAGATGCTTGGCAACTAACTCATATTTATGATGGTTGCAGTGTCCCCGGGTCATGTAATCACGTGACTTTCTGATAAAGTCAATGGGGAAGGCAGAGTCACTTAGCAACCATGTTATTAATTTAACAACTGATTCACTTAATAACTATGGCAAGAGAGATCATAAAATGGGTCAAAATCCACTTATCAACTGTCTTGCTTAGCAACAGAAATGTTGGGCTTGGTTGTGATTGTTGTTGTTAGTTTCGAAGTCATGTCCGACCCATCGCGACCCCATGGACAACGTTCCTCCAGGCCTTCCTATCCTCTACCATCTTTTGGAGTCCATTTAAGCTCACGTCTACTGCTTCAGTGACTCCAGTCAGCCACCTCATTCTCTGTCGTCCCCTTCTTCTCTTGCCCTCCATCTTTCCCAGCATTAGGCCCTTCTCCA
Organism: Crotalus tigris; assembly: GCF_016545835.1. Taxonomy (NCBI): domain Eukaryota; kingdom Metazoa; phylum Chordata; class Lepidosauria; order Squamata; family Viperidae; genus Crotalus; species Crotalus tigris. The sequence goes on along the minus strand of NW_024097214.1, from coordinate 635,340 downwards.
GTGAGTCCTTCCTTCTCATTAGGTGGCCAAAGTACTTGAGTTTCAACTTCAGGATCTGGCCTTCTAAAGAGCAGTCAGGCTGTGATTGAGAACTACTTATATAGAGCAGTGCAATGGATTTCCTTATTTACTATTATTAAATGGATTATGTGGCAGTCCAATCTCACAACCAGTTTTTTAGAAGTAAAATTATTTCTTCATCTGTCAGAAATCTTCAAAAGTCACCCTTTATTACCTTATATTCCTTTGCTTGCAAGAATAGGAATTGATCAGTCAGTTTGTCGCCTAAGCTTAATGTTGTGTGCTGGGAGAGAACAACTGGTCCAAAGTCACCAGCTGGCTTTCATGCCTAAGGAAGGACTAGAATTTAAAATCTTCTGATTTCTAGCCTGGTGCCTTAATCGCCAGACTAATCTGTCTCTCTCAGAGTGTTAAATTAATTGTATACTTCATATGAAGTTATGAATTAAAAGTATATTTCATACACTTCATATACTTTCTGAGTCCACTAATATAACTATAGAAATCAGTGAAAATTGGTGTACTTCATTCTTTAAAAAAAACCAAAACCTAAAATTAAGTTATAATTTCAACACTGAAGGCTACAAAACATATCTGAAAGATCCTCAGAGAAGTACAATTTGTTCTTTATCCTTATGAAAAAATTACACTCTGGGATGGCTCAGCTAGGAAATTCTAAGTACAGGTAATCCTCAACTTAAGAACAGTTCATTTAATGATCGTTTGAAGTTACAACAGCACTGGAAAAAAAGGACTTATGACTGTTTTTCACACTTACGACCACTGCAGCATCCCCATGGTCACGTGATCAAAATTCAGCCACTTGGCAACTGACTCATATTTATGACATCACCTTTTGTGACCTTTGACAGCAAAGACAATGGGGAAGCCAAATTTACTTAACAACCATGTGACTAACTTAACAGCTGCAGTGATTCACTTAACAATGATGGCAAGAAAGGTCATAAAATGAGGGAAAACTCACTTAACTGTCTCACTTAGCAACAGAATTTTGGGGGTTAATTATGGTCATAAATCGAGGAGTACCTGTAAATCCTTTTTTTTAGTACATGAGCTATTACAGGATATAATATTTGGGATCAGCTTATTGCCAATTAATTTTAAACCAGGTATTCTTAGAAGAATTTGAATTGTTAAAAAATGTAGAATGTTAGAATTCATGGTTAGAATAATTTCACTACCCACTGCTGGAAGAAAAAATGGAAGTATACATATCTATAACATCCCTTTATAGCCTGTTACAATATCTCTAATTTTAGAGCACTGTTGTATTGCAGCTTAACTTGTTCATGCAGATTACATGCAAAATGCATCATACTATACCTTTGCCTTCTCAGTCCATAAGGAAAAACATTGAAAGAGAAATGCCAAAAATAATTATGGAAAAAAATCAACAGTAACCATAGCCTGTTATTTCCAGTAAAATATCTCTGTTCACTAACAGAACTGTTGAAATCAGTTTCTCTTGAGGCAAAGAGATTTCAATGTATTTGTAAGAATGAAAATAATGCATCGCATACAAGATATCGTTGAAGTCACTAACAGAAGCAATGACCCAAAGCCACCTCTTATTTCAACATATGCTTATTTTTAATCCTGGAAACCAAGAAATCTTTAAATAAGATATTGCTTACATGTAGCATTTTCTATTAAACTCAAGATCCAGATAATTGACCATATTATTTTATATGCTAAGATATATTTTTGCTGACATTGTTATTCAAAAATTCCCAAAGGTTCTGTTCCCATGACACGGTTACCCATAGATAACTGTACCATACTTTACACATTTATCTCAAATGTCTGCAGTTGCATGATATATCAATCAATAAGCTAATCTTAAAGACAGTGCGTACCATACTCAAAGCTAAAACAAGGATTTGGTGCTTCAACGTGCTGTGTAAAGAAAACTAAAGTAAGCTTCTAGTATTTAAGAGATTAGCAGGCACTCATACTTACCAAATATCAAAGCTAGACCATGGGATGTTCCGACTGCTATAAGACTTGATGTTGCCTAAACCAAGCAAAGAATAATTAGATTGAGAAGCAATATATACTTGATGTTGTTCAAACAGTTCACAAATATTAAAAACCATAAATAGAAACTGATTCTAGAAGCAACAAATCTGGGGTGTGTTTGTAAAAAGATTCAACATTAGCTAAAGATACCTTATATTAGGCATACCAAAATGAGAGCCAGTTTGATGTAATGGTTAAGGTATCAGACTTAAAACTGGGAGACTTGAGTTCCAGTCCTGTCTTATGCACAAAGCCAGTTTGGTGACTTTGGGCCAATCACTTTCAGTTGTGAGGAGGAGGCAATAGCAAACCACTTCTTAAAAACCTTTCCAAGAAAACCGCAGGAACTGATCCAGGCAGTCTCCAAGAAATGACTGAAACCCCCCACCAAAAAAAAATCAAGTATAAAGAATTCTATAATTCTTTTCAAACTTACAATTGCAGTGGGTAAACCTGCATCCACTTTGGCCTACAACAATAACAAAAGAGAGAGAATGAAAATATTAGCAATTGTTTTTAAAATACAGAATACCTAAAATGATATAACTTTAGACTTGCAAGATCCACTTTGTTTTTTTTAATCTGAATTCCCAAGTCTATCAACCAGTCCAGAACAAATTATACATACCTGAAGAATCCTGAGGCTAGGAAAAAAACTGAACAAGTCTCTCACATTAAAATCATCCCTGGTACCAGCCTTTATTTTAGCAACATAAAATAAGGACAAAGTAGAATATATTTGATGCAGTTGTCTAATTAAAAATAAAAAAGCACTGAGATATTAATCAACACACCCAAATAACTTTCTGTCCGTACATGGATTAGGCGATCATGAGTAAGTAAGACTATAAAATCTCAAGACTTGCAGTAATAAAGAAATTATTTTATTCCATTTTACTGTATTATTGATGTTTATTTGCCAGAGGGGCAAAAAAGAGACAAAAGAAACTTACTGCTGCAGATACTATTTGGGTAGAAATACCCTTCAAAAGTGACAATCGTATAACTGAGCCATGGATGGAGAAAGAATCGCGGAGTTTCTTCTTCCTATATAAACAATAAAATTAAAACAGCATTTTATTTTATTTTGCAAAATGAACCAATACTATAGTTTATAACAGTTTGACAGAGTCTATGTTTTTTTTAAAAAATAATCATATAGAATCTCTGTAATATCTCTGAAATTATACCTCCATAATCACAGTGACTAACATGAGGGTGCAATATTCGGCACTTCTATAGTGTTTAAAAGAATTATGATGCAATAGTTGCTAATAATCTAATCTAGACTCTGAGTCAATATTCATAATTACAATTCTGATTCTTAAAGTATCTAACTGAATTAATCGGCCAACAGTTACCTTTTTAGGTGTGATTTATCTCCACTATCAGAGCTTGCTACTGAAGAAGTATCATATGAATGAGTGTCAATGTTATCAATGTTCAGAAGAGAAGGATCCTCAAGAACAAATGGCTCTTCTTCATCATCAGTCTAAAAGAAATAATATATAATTTTCTATAAATCTATATCTATACTCCAGTACAGTAATAGTATCATTTAAGCTAGTATTGATTATATCAGATTTGGGAATTTTTGTATTTCCCAGGAACACATAAAGCACCTTGCTGGAGATAGGGCATAAACACAGGACTTGCTTATGAAACAGTACATTTCGGGGGGAGGGGGGGGAGACAGACAAAAAAAAACCATAAATAAATACAATCCTTATTAAATTAGCATGCATCTTTTAGGGGCCCTGTTTTCATTTACTAAAATAGTTTGATCATAGCATTATGGTATATTCTAGCAAATAAAAAATCAGATGTTTGTGGCAGAAAAGGTGAAAAGGAAATGAATACCACATTTGGCAACTTACTTCATTTAAAATACTTTCTAATGTTGGAGGAGTATCAACTTGAGGAATATCAAATTCTTTGTCATCAATCTAGATGAAGAAATGAAAATAAATATCTTTAAACTTTATTTTCAGGATGTAAGCTGTCAGCTTTTCATAGCACAATTTATCATACTCATGACTATTCTCTTTCTAAAACTGACACTTTCTAAAGAAAGTTTTCAAAAGCATATAAATAAAAAATCTGAGCCAGGGAATGGTAGAGGCAGCTTCTGAACTTTTATAAGTAGACCTTGACTTATGACCACAATTGAGCCCAAAATTTCTGTTACTAAGTGAGATATTTGTTAAGTGAGTTTTGCCCCATTATACAAACTTTTTTGCCACAATTGTTAAGTTAATCATTACAGCTATTAAGTTACTAACAGCACTGTTAAGTGAATCTGGCTTCCCCATTGACTTTGCTCATCAAAAGGTTGCAAACGGTGATCACGTGACTCCAGGACACTGCAATTATCATAAATATGAGTCAGTTGCTAAGGGTCTGGATTTTGACCATGGGGATGCCTCAATGGTCGTAAGCATGAAAAACAGTTATAAGTCACTTTTTCAGTGCTGTTGTAACTTCAAATAATCACTAAATGAACAGTTATAAGTTGAGGACAACCTGTATTTATGCAGCACTCTGAAGCCCTGTTGGCTTGCCTTTTTAAATGTGGGTTCACACTTCATTAAAAATCGTTTTGCTGCTTGGTTTAGAAATATCTTGTGAGAATTCAGCACTGTGAATGAATTATGGTTCAAGATATTATCTGAGAGAGCCACCTGATGTAGTGATTAAGGTACAAGGCTAGAAACTGGGAGATCATGAATTCTATTCCTGCCTTAGGTGTGAAGTCAGCTGGGTGACTTTGGGCCAGTCACTCTTTCTCAGTCCTAGGAAGAAAGCAATGGGAAACCAGTTCCAAAATTTTGCCAAGAAAACAACAGGGAAGAATCCAGGGACCAGCCAGCAGTCAAAAATGACTGGAAGGCAGAAGAAAAGGAAAAAGGAAAAAAGGAAAACGTATTTTGAAAGGATTATACTTTAGGCAACAAACTATGCTTAAACAAACCATGGTGTAGCATGTGATATGAACAGACTAATTTTTAAAAAATAATTATCTGGTTATTAACCAAGACTATTCTTCATATGTATGGCTACTTACAGCTTCTTTATGCTCTGTTATACAAAACACATACAAGCAGTACATATATGCAATATCACATTTCAAATAGTCATGGCAAGAAAGCTCAGTTACATGCATGGCATTCTGTATGTGTATATGTGTGTGTGTGTCTATCTGTGTTTCTCTGGTTTGATCCAAATGTTTAAAGAATCAGCAACATTAAAATGTGATTAATAACAAAAATGTGAAATGAGTTATTCTAACAAATAAAATTTATTCCGGCCATTATTATGAACGCTATTATGAACATGTTACATTCTGTAATATGAAAGACAACATAATAGATATCCCTCCCCCCCCAAAAAAAGCTGTGAAAAATGCAGAATTGTTTTCAAATAAGATCTGTTCTGCAAATAGTAATATATACCTACAACTTACCAGCTCACTCTTTGATTCTAACTCTTTGCTCAATTCAGTAATAGATAATTTGGGAGAAGGGGCTTCTTGTTGACTTGATGCATCTGTCATAGAGAAACAGCCTTGATCTGAATCAAGGCTTTGAGTCCCAGTTTTGAAGGCTTCTTCCATCTTTCCTATTTCCAGCAATAATAATCAGCCAGTTGATAGAAACTTTAAAGTGTTTCTGCCCAGCACTTTAATTGACATAGCCTGCAATTAACAATATAGAAACAATTTATCATTTATGGCACCTCTAATTAATATATCAGTACTTTTACAAATGCAAATTGTAGAACAGTGATAGTAAAGTAATAGTAAAGTCCATACATATTACTATGAACCATATGTGTTCTAATATTCAGACGTCAGTTGTGACACTACACCCCCGCAGTAGTTTCAGACACTACATCCACAGGAGTGGTTTCAGATGAAATACCAATGTGCCTGGGCAAAAGTGGAGGGCTTCATTCATTCTTTCAACTTTTATATCGCCAACTCTTATAATATTTTTAGTGATTAGCAGTGTTGTAGCATATAAAACATGTACAGTAAACCATAAAATATCCCTGGTAGGCAAAATAACAATAAAATATTCACAGTAAAAACAAATAAAAAAAGTGTAAGAAATTCTTTATTCACTGAAGCTTTCAAACCCAAATGGCATCCCGCAATCAACAAATCAATGGGAAAGAACCCTGTCTTGAGCATCTTCCATAGTGAAATCAAAGTGGAACCTAGTCTGTCTACAGCAAAACAACTTCAACAACAGGTAATTAACAAAAGTAATGAGTCCAGGAGAACTAAATCACAACTTATTTCTTGAAGAATAATGCTTTCCCATCAGGAGAACAGTAAGCTGACAAGAATCTTTAAAGCAATTTAGAAATGGCTTTAAGGAAAATATGAAAGTCATTTAGAGGAAACAGAAGGAATAAACCATTAAAAAAAACCAGAATCAGAGTAAAACTAGTATGAGAAAGCATCCCGTCTTGATTTTGCTTGGTGATAGATGGGAGACAGAGAAACTTGGAGAGACTCTCAAGGTCTTATTACTATATCCTATAAAAACAGATCATATTCCTGAAATCCTTGCAATGTCTGTTTCTTCATCTAGCCCAGGGGTAGGCAACCTCAGCTCTTTTAGACTCATAGATTTCAATTCCCAGAATTCCTAAGTCAGGAATTCTGACTCAGGAATTCTGGGAGCTGAAGTCCATGAGTAATAAAAGAGCCAAGGTTGCCTACCCCTGATCTAGCCTCTCTTGAAGGACTGACACAGACTCTAAAAGACATCATGCACACCCGCACAACATCAATAGCATTGCCAGCATAGTCTGGGGTAGCTCTATAACACTGGATATCATTGATGTAGTAATATTATGCCTTGAACTAATGGATGGCCTGTATCAATGTCTTAATGTTACCCCTGAGACACAACACAAAGGAGCAACACTGGGATGAATTCTCCTTCCCTCCACAGCTGATTAAAACTGTGTTTATTCCAAAGGAATGGAACCATTACAAAATAGTGACTTTAATCTGCAAAACTCAACAAAAAATGGTTTGCACTTCAAAACCCATTCCAGTTTGATAAAGAACCATTAATGACTACTCTTTGAGCACTATTGTGGACCCACTTAAATATAATATCAGGTCTAAGTTTTAATAGCTTACAAATCAGAATGTCATGGATACTTTAAATATTTTGTTGAAATCAATATATACTATGCATACAGCATCTTCATAATCTATGTAGGAAGCTGCCATATTAAAAAAAGGAAGGTGAATCTTCCCAAGTACTGATATCATACTGACAGATCTGTAGCTCCCCAGGTCCTTCTTTTTTCCCTGTAGCTCCCCAGATCCTTCTTTTCCCCCTTTCTAAACATACAAAAATCTCTCCCTTCCATCAATTTGCCTGACACATCTCCTGTTCTTCAGGATTTCTCAAAGATACTTTATAAAGGCTCAACCAAATTATTAGCAGGTTTTTCAGTGCTTTAGGATAAATACTCATACGTCTTTAGTTTTCCATTCAATTTTGCCTGATTCTCAGACCCTACAAGTTTACTTAGCAAGATTTTTTTCTGGAAGCGGATGGCTATTGTCTCCTTCCTATTGTGGGAAGTCAGCCCCCCCCCCAGAAATATTTTTGGAAATATTTAAGAGGCAGAATATATTTCCCTAAAGGATTTTAAAAGCAGAAACCAACCCCAAATCTCTCTGTCCCAAACAGAAACCAAGTCTGCAGAATTGCAGATGTGATAATCTTGTCAGAAAGACTGGAGTCAGGAAACTAGGATTAGGAAGAAAGATCCCTAGAATCAACAATCCCTCATACCAAAAATCTAAGAGTGATCAGCCACAGCCCCAGGAAAGCAGGATATGACCTCTGGGACATAATAGGATTAAACCACCATCATCAGAATACCAGAAAGGCACACTCAGACTCAGGCCAAAGTTCATGCCATAGGAACAACTCCAAACAAAAGGCTCAGCAAGTCCTGAACACCTTGGATTTCTGTATGGTAGGAGGAAAATTTATCTAGAATGTTTGTATTGCCTGTTTTTTATAAGTAGCTGCACACACACACACACACACACACACACACACACACTTCATAATCATACTGAATCTATCTCTTTCACGCACCTTTAGTAAAGCTCCAGCCTGTGTCATTAAAACGTTGTAGGAACAACTTCCAGCAAAATTCCAGGGGTGGAAACCAGGCCCCCTCAGGTGATTTGAATTCATATACCCTGACTAGGGAAGTAACAGAAAAGAGATCTCCAAACCTAAGCCCTGAATATCTTGCACTGGTAGACTCAGATTGGGAGTCCTAGGGCTCACTATGTGCAATTTAAGGAAATTTAATAGCCTGGCTTGCATACTGGCTAACCTCAATTGGACATTACAAACCTGGATGCACTGACCTAAGAGCTAAGGCAGGAAAATATCCTTGAAAATGGGCAGCCAGTGGTTATGTACTGATGAAGACCATGGCTGTGAAGAATTTTGAGAGGCATGTGCTTCAAAACCTGACTGGAAGCTCAAAGTGACATCCAACATTTAAAAAGAATTGGCACCTAATATTGGACACTATGCCACAGGAACACCTCCAAACAAAAGGCTCAAAAAGGTATAAAAACCCACTCCCTACAAGTGCTCTCTCTCTCTTTTCTTCCAGAGCCATCTTTCTGTCTGGCTCTCCTCTTCAATAAACTGCAACCTTCTTTCTAAAGCAGTCACCATGTTGTTTATTCCCAGCTTGGACTGAACCATGATGAAGACTTTTCCTTCAACACTACTTAGAGATTTAAAAACACACACACACACATACACACACACACACATATTCCTTCACCATGTTTTAAAAACATCTGATTTTACAGAATCATTTTATTACAGAGTATAAGGCTCGGAATGGACTTTAGGGACCATTCAATCCAATCACCCGCCGAATGTAAGAATCCATTATTAAAGCATCAACTACGGGTAAACCAGGTTAAGCCATGCAAGACCATGAAGGATGAAAAGACTGCAAGGAAATAAATAATAAATGCAATACATAACAAAGAGCGATACAGAACGTGGCACTTCCAGCCGCTTTAAAAGAAGGTCCGCTGCTTTACATGAAAGGCTCGGCTTCCTGGGTGCCCCGGCTACCGACAGAGAGCTACTGCTCTCGAGTTCTCGAGAGAAAAACTCGCGGTTCCCTCCAGCCACAGCTCCCTGCCACGGCAGCGAGCCATCAGCTCCCGTCCACCAGTCAGCAGAGAAGAAAGCCGACTTACCAAACCACTTTCCCAGGAACCCCTTTTGACACTCGGTTGTTGTGGTAGCAGCAGCGGCTGCCACACCCCCAGCCCCTTTCCAGGCTTCACTTCCGCCCGAAGTCGAAGAAGCTGTTTTCCCCGGCGCGTTCTTAAAGCGCTCGCCCTGATTCATATCAACCGAGCCTAGTTTATATAGCACCCTCTTCTGGCATCAACGAAAGATGCAAGTGCTTGCGAGAAATTTACCGTTGTCAATCCAAAACAGCTATAAGAAACTGGTGTCAAACTCGATCGCGTCACGTGACGTATCGCGACGTTTTTTGCCTTTTCGGGGCCGGGGTGGGCGTGGCCTACGCGTAACACATCCGGTCCGTATCCTACATAAGGCATTTGAAAGACAGTTTTGCAATGCAGTAATATGGTACATGTTTAAATGTTGTCCGTGGGGTCGCGATGGGTCGGACACGACTTCGCAATTAACAACAACAATACGGTACCTACAAACGTATGCAATAAAAGGGGCACATCTTGGGCTACAAAGCCTGTTCTGTCTCCCTTAGTGATAACGTAAAACCATTTCAGGGTGCCAGCCTGTACTTAAAATTGCCTCAAAATATATCCCATTGCTTTCAATGGATTTCAATTTCAGTTATTTCTCTGAATGGGAATGGATTCAAACAATGCCATAATTAATATATTGGTGCATTTTAATTTTATATGCATCTACATCAACATAAATCATTTTTATGCAAGTGTTTATAACATTCAGTAAGCAATGATCAGTTTTAAATCAATATTCTTCATTTTCCTTGTATTCAATTCTTTTTTCAGTATATTTTACTGCTTTAGGAATCCTTGTTAGGACTACAAAATGGTATCTATATACTACTATATGTTTTTTATATTTCACACAGCTGTCATTTGAGGATCTCCTCAACCTATTCATTCCTGTTTCACATGTTTATTTTGTGGTTCAGATCTTCACCAACCAATCTTAATGTTTTTCTTTTGTATTAGTCATTCACTTTGGGAATTAATCCACATTCATTCAGCACCCAATCATTCTTGATCATTCTTAATCTTATTTTCTCACACATGTACTGCTTAAATACGTCAAGTTCACTACATTCCCCTTTATGTTTCTTCTGGCATACCCCATATTCATAGTTAGGATCTTCTACTGGTATATAGGCATACCGAAATTATATTTGATCAAAGTTCTTTATAAGAGCAATGTAACTTTGTAGCTTTTATACTGGGCATTCTGGATGTAGGAGACCAGTAACTCACTGTAATCTGCTACCTTTGGAATTAATAAAATGATCATTTGTGTTCTCTCTGGTTTTTGATGTAATATAGCATAACAATAAATGAAAAATGTGGAAAAGAAAAGCATATATAAATCATTTGCATTTGTTTATTGTTTACAAATAAAGTATGAGAGAAAAATATAACTTTAAAACATATACATATTTACTTATTTATTTTGGTGCCACCCAACTCCAAGTGACTTGAGGCAAATATATATCTATAAAATATAAAATCACATACAGGTAATTGTCAGCTTACAACCATTTGTTAGTGATCATTGAAGTTACAATGGCACTGAAAAAAGTGACTTGTGACTGGTATTCGCGCTTACAACCATTGCAGCATCTCCCTCACCATGTGATCAAAATTTGGGTGCTTGACAACTAGTATTTACTTATGACAATCGCACTGTCCTGTGGTCATGGGATCACCATTTGTAACCTTCCTGGCCAGCTTCTGACAAACAAAGTCAATGGGAGAAGCCAGATTCGCTTAATGACTGTATAATTCATTTAACAACTGCAGTGATTCTCTTAATAAGTGTGGCAAAAGGGTTGTAAAATGGGGCAAAACTCACTTGATAACTGCCTAGCTTAGCAACAGAAATTTTGAGCTGAATTGTGGTTGTAATTTGAGGACTACCTGTACAACAAAACCAAACTATGTTATATTTTTTAAAAAGAAGAACAAGATGGCAAATCTGACAGACACTCCAAAACTTTCTACCAGTATCTAACATCCAGTGGAGCAGGCTCTAATCACTCTACTCCAAAGCCTAGGAAAACAACAAAGTCTATGGTCTTCTGGAATGCCAACAAGGTGGAAGGCACAGAAACTGACACAGAAGGTACATTTCCTGGATGTATTGCATTGTTTCTTCAAAGAAACCTGAAGAATGCTGACCCTGTCAGGCTAATTTGACCAAATAGATACTATGGAAAATAGACAGTGGTAACCAGGCCCTATTCCATGTAAGGCTTTATGTTGTATCTAGCATCTTGAATTGCAGTGAAAGTAAACTGGCAATCAGTTTGCAGAGCAGAGGTGTCACATGAACAAACCAAGGAATACCTCCTGATTCAGAAAAAGTACAACTGGTACACAAGATGAAGCTGTGCAAAGGCCTTCCTTCTCTCACTGCCCAACTTCTCACTGAATAGGAGTTGTAAGTTGATGGAGATCCCCAGGCGGTGCATCATCTTTGAATGATCAAAGATGGAATATCCTGGAACTAGGTGGCTTCAGTACCTGCAGCCACTCAATCTGGTAGGATTGAGTTGAAAATGTTTTTACCCCGTCTAGGCCAACATGCTTCAGATACTGGGACAGGACTTTGACAGCCTCTTTTGACCAACTGTCAGAACTGTCATCTCACTTTCAGAATGCAAGTACTGGGTTGAAAAACAATACCCTAATCCAGGGCTTTTTTTTTGTCATAGAATGCTCAGAATGGAGTTCTGGCACCTTTTTTGGATGGAAACCTTGTAGGATAGGCAAGGCAGGTTGTATGACATGTGTGAGTTCCGGCACTTTTTTTTTTTTTTTTTTTTTTACAAAAAAGCACTCCCCTAATCAAGAAACCACCAAGATACCCACTACCAACATTGGCAGGGCAAGCTATTGTATATAAACAGGGAGCAAACTCTATACTTAGTAGTGCTGATGATGTTACTTAGTTGGTTAATGAAATGTCTACAAGCAAACAACTAAGTTCAGAGAATACCAAGGACCTCAGAACTATTATGATAATTAAATATTGTGAATTTATATTTTGACCAATATTTCAGACCCTATGAAAATAATGCTAGAAAATTAGTTAGAAATTTAGTTCCACTGATAAAACCAAGATGCTATGAGATTAATTATAACAATTCTGTTCTGCAAACCAAATTTGATTCATTACTGGATATCTATTAGATCTGCAAAACAACAACATCAGTTCTCTTCTGCTGAAAATCACTGATCCAGGTTGTCTGTAAGAGAGTTGCACAATATAGTCAATAAGATATCATATACAAGATATTTCCTTGGCTATGAAAATAATTTTTAGCTTTTCAATCAGAAACAATTGAATGAAAAATTAGTAAAAAAAATTCAAAGCTCAGATGAGATAACTGCTGATAACTGATACTAAGCTACTGTATTTTTTTTTTTGCAAGTATGATCTCTGAGAGGAATAATACTGTTGTGTAAAAATGACTTTTTAAATATTTTCAATGCATCTTAGACTGCTGCACTCATGATTTCCAGCCAGCATGTAACACACATCTGGAGGATACTGGGTGGGGGAAAACTTAAGTAGCAAGAACATCGATAGAACCTGAAATATCTGAAAGAATTCCTCACTAAGTAGAATTTTAATGACAGTGTTTATGTCTCTCTGTATAAATTAGAACAATGTACCTGCTTCTTCACTCTCACTGTCTTCTTCCAGCCCTTCTCCAACAGTGCCATTTTCTTCTTGTTTAGGGAGGGCTTCATCATGGATCTAGCCTCATTATGTAAGATATTGCAAATTATAGACTATATTAGAAAGCAAATATTGTTTTTTCAGCAATCAATTGCAGCTATTTTTAATTAATGACTTTTTTCTCCTATAGAATGGGAGTATTTCATATATTTACTGTAAAATGCACTAGGTTTATTGACAAGCTTAAGTAATTACCTCGCTAGGTAGGGCCACAAACTTAACTTTGAATAGCAGCAGTGACTTAGAGAATTCTGCCAATAGCACCACCCCCGACCATACTAAATGTAATTAATTTAAATTTAATTAAATTTAATTTAAATGTAAGCTCTGAGACAGGGTTCAATCCAACATTCTGAACTACTACCAGAATTCAAGAGTTCCTATCCCATGATTCCTAGGAACTATAGCTCCAATATCAGCCACTATTAAAAATACCACTATTCTTCTAGACAAGAAGAATACTTTTTCAAGAATCTCCATTCCTTTCAAGGGTCACTATCATTCTAATGGTAATTAAATGACAAGACTTGTAATTACCACCACTCTCTCTGCTCCATGATCCAAGACTCTCTTTTCTGCTTGCAGCTGCTCCAGAATGGTTTTCTGTAACAATGGTGCATTTGCACCTCTTACAACAGCTACCAATTCTCCCCCCTGAATTCAAACAGAAAGGAGTGACTTTATTTTACAAACGCAGTTCATGTCAACACGCATACACTGCTATTGTCAATAGAAGACTTCTGATCTAATTTTACCGTTTAAAATGTGTTATTATAAACATTGAAAGAATTGCATTCTTAGTATGTACAGATATCAAATGAGGAAAAAAGTAAAATTTTGCAGACGATTGAGAAAATAAGGCAAGGAAAGAAAACTGAAGAATGTAAATCTTTTTTGTATTTTTTTTAAATGGCTAATATATAAATGTCTGCAAATTTAACTGGTGATAAATTAATTGACAATCTCATGATAAATTAAGCAAATTTATTTGAACCGGTTTGGTATAATGGTTGGGTTAGAAATTGTGACACCATGGGAAATTCTAGACCTCCTTTGGGTATGGAAACCAGCTGGGTAATATTGGGCCTATCACGCTCTCTCAGTACAATCTGACTCACAAAATTGCTGTTGTAGAGCAAAAACCAGGGGGAATTATTATGTATATCATGGGGAGTTGTAGAAAAATAAAAGTGGATATAAATCAAATAAATAAATAGGGATGTAATTCTGCATAAGAAATTCTTGACAAGCCCCTTATATTTGACAAAATAGTATACAAAAGCAACAGCAATAGTCAATGTAATAACTGTAAAATGTATTAAAATAATGAAATGTTATTATAACATAACATAACATAACATAATATAAAACATAATGTACAATTAATGCAATATCCCTGCTAGTGGGAGCTCTATGATATATACAAGTAGCTTATCAGGATAATACATATATGATGCTATGCTTTCCGGCTATAATATACATCTCTACATACAAATTAATGAGAATAATCAAATGAGCATGTTAGATATTTCTGGAAGTATATGTACTGTCTTAAACAAATCTGGCAGCAAGGTTTATTAGAAAAAATAATACTGATGGGAATATTGTCTAATGAAATTGGCCTTTGATACTAACTTACTCCATAAAACAGAAACGTTGGCTCACATTTTCCACGATATTTGTCTAGAGCATCAATTGAATCTACCTCAGCCTAAATGAAAAGCAGACAAGAAAACAGAATAAAATAAATGTCTGTAATTTCACGGCATTCAAAATTTGACATCCAGTGCAAGCAAGAAAATATTCCTTAATAAGCAAAAGCATGATTGCCTAGCATATTACCAATGCATTAGTGTGTCATGAAAGCACTTTTTAATGCTCTTCTGCTAAGTATACTGTTTTACTAATATATTGACTGTGTTTGTGCAACATATTGAACCACAAATAAGGTAACCATATTTAAACTACAATATTTGCACTGCATTTTGTGCATCCAGAAAATTTGATTAATTAAATTAATAAAATATAAGCATGCCATTCAGATAGCCAAATGGCTCAATTACAAGTGGGTTTCTGAATACAATTCAAAGTGCTGATGTTCATCTATAAAACCTTCATGGCATAGGATCTTAATTTTTTTAGTAGCACCCTCTATTTCGGTCTGTTCTAGACAATCTACAATACAATACAATACAATACAAAGTAGTCCTTGACTTACAACCACAACTGAGCCCCAAATGTCTGTTATTAAGTGAGACAGACACTTAAGCATTAAGTGAATTTTGCTTACCATCTTAACTTTTTTGATCCCTTCTGGGAATGCTCATGAATGCTCGTGGGATTTATTGACTGTTTTAATAGATCTGAAACTTTTTCTTACCACAGCAAAATGCAGCAGGTCACCACCAACTTCATTTCTTATTTTCTTGAAGAGATTGACAACTGTTTTACATGGTCCACACCAGCCTTGATAAGCATCTACTACTGCAAAGAAATTAACCTGTGTCAGCAGAAAGTGGCATGTCAGAATAATTCCAGAAATCAATCACATATCTAGAAATGAAAAGAGTTAATTATTATAATTGTCTGATAGAACTAATAAATGCCTACAGACACCCTTTTCTATTTGCTACAAGTTTTAGATAGGAAGTTGTTTTGATGGTTTGGAAGATACCACACAAAATACCAACAAATTCTGTTTCAACCCAAAGAAGCATTTATTTATTGATGTTCCTGCCTACAAATGGGTGTCCCCAAAGTGCTAATAGAATTGGAGAGTTGCCATTCAGGCTTAGCTATCGCTTGCTGTTGCCAAGGAAATTCTTCCATTTGTTAGCATGTTCATTCAGAGATATTATTGTGTAGCATGACTTAGCAGAGGTATGATTCATACTACAGTACTATAATGGACTGAACATTAATATTACTGAACAAATGAGAAATGAACCCCATAAAATAACTGTAATTCAAGATCTTACCAATCAATCCTTTGGACCCCAGAAATTCTTCCCAGTGTTCTTGATTACTGACAACCATCTGTGTGAAAATTAAACCACATTACTGAGAAACCCGGCAATAAAGCAAAATTGCTTTTTAAAGCATAGCTTCCTGGAGAAAGATTTGATGGGCTAATACATGAAAAAATGCATGTTTGTGTTACTAAAAACTACTTGCAGAAGATGAAGTCATAATTTAGTAACATATTAAAAAAATTCTTTGAACAAAAATGCAAACCGGTAATGAAGAAAAAAATCATTAGAAATGTTAGGATACATAACAAGAATATTTGTGAACCATTTTCTTGCTGGGTGCCAGAGTGTTATTGGAAAGTAAATATATTTAAGCTGATAGGCTGCAGAAAGATTAGAAATAGCCATGTCTCTGTTGTAAAAGCAAGAGATTAGTGCTGAATCAATCCAAATCTAAACTAGCAAATATTACATTTGACTTTATAAAATGTTATTTGCAGGTCACGTATTTCTGTTGTATTAAGGCAGCAACACAATTAAAATATAAAATAATGTATTTTAATCTGTAAAAGAACAAAATATTTCAGAAACATCACATGGAATGTAATGGCATTCAACATAAATAATAATAAAACATTTATTGTGTTACAAAGTTTACATTGCATAGTCGGATGTGTAGCTCTGCCTATGGAACTTTTAGTAAATGCTTGTTTGTCAATGAACACTAAATTGATGAAATAATATCTATCTCTGAAGTATAAATATTGCTAAGAAAATGTTTAGTAAACTTGAATACTAGAAAAAATATCAAAATCAAAACATGCTAATGAAATTACTGAAATTTATATCATATATGTAATTATCAAAATCAAATTATACATTAACTTATATTGCTATCAGAAACACAATATGCATGATAGAGTTGTATCAAAATTCTCACTGTCTTGGAAATTAAAGGTTTTTACTTTTTCTCAGCTTTCTCTGAGTTATTGACAAGTTTAAGCTAAGCATGTCCTGAAAAGGGCGAAACAGTTCAACTAGCCAACTTTTGATAAACTATCCTCCAAGAAAAACAGGAGAGAAAGAGTGACTGAAAGCATAGAATACATTTCCCCTTCCCAGAAGCCCTGCTTTCTATCCAGCAGCTAACCACCACCTCCTGCTGCTTACCTAACTGACTGGAGAGTCTATCAGCAGGAATTATGTGATAGAAGCAGGGGAGAGATTCAAACAATTTAACAACCGGCCCTAATGACTGTTTGACGTACGAAAAAAACGATATACCAAAAGGTAGTTTATTATTTCACGCATTTAATACTTAAATAAGAACAATAAAAGAGGTACACAAAACTAAACTATAAGAAAGAGTTTTTAAATATTAATGAAAAATATTAAATAATACCTGACAAAAACAATACGACTGTTATTTAAGATATTTCCATATTGCTTCTTGACTGGCATCCTCACTTACAATTTTCTTCGCTTTCATCAGCTGTGTCATTTATCCTTAACCATCTTTTCACTGTAGGAGTAGGACCCTGGTTTCGGCTGCGATTGTACCGGTGCCGCTGCTTGCGGCCACACACCACATCATGCCGATCTCGCCAGTGCCATTGCTTGTGGCAGGAGGCCATGCAGCACATCACATTGATCACACCGTGCCACTGCTTGCGGCAGGAGGCCATGCAGCGCATTGCACTGCTCACACCAGTCCTGCCACTTGCCCCAAACGGCCTGGTGAGCCTTGCGGCCTCTTGCAGCAAGCAACGGCACCAGAGCGATCGGTGCAAAGAGCCAAGCGGAGTCCTGCCATGACCAGTGGCAGCAGCACGATTGGTATGATGCGCTGTGTGGCCTCTTGCCACGAGTAGTGGCACTGACGCAATTGGCATGAAGAGCCATGCGGCGTCCTGCCACGAGCAGCAGCAGTGGCGCAATCAGCGTGAAGAGCCACATAGCATCTTGCCACAAGCAGCAGCAGGGGCGCAATCAGCACGAAGGACGTGGTGTCTTTCTGTGAGTGGCGGCAGCGGCACGATCATTGCAAACATCACCATGTTTCTCACTGGGAAGGAACTTTTGTTCAATTAATTTTGTTCTGAATAGAAAAGTTTAGTCTCAGATATTGCATTCTGAATATGGCGGATCACTTTAAGGTCACTAAGTAGCTGGCTCAGAGTCACCACAGAAAAATTCCACTAAAACCAACAGGTCTTCTTGGATAGAAATAGTTGGCAGAGTTGAAAAATAATCAATTTCTTCTTCTGGCCACATGATGGCAGGATTTATAGAGATTATATCCCTTATGGAATCATTTATATAAATAAAGAAATCACAAATATATTCCTATAACTCCATAATTAAATATTTCCAGAAGTATAGCTCTGTTACTCTGTTGAAGCAAAGCCAACAAAGAGACATGTGCACCTTAAAAAACTAATACATTGTATCATACCTTGTATTGACCATAATTTATCAGAATAAGATAACTGTAACATAGGGATGTTTATAATATAATCAACTTTTAATTTTCAAGATTCTATGTCACAATTTAAAGATGCTGTTTAAAATCGGTTTTTAAGCAGTTGAACAGCCTGGGAAAAGCTGTGGCTGCTGCTGACTAATGCAGGCAGAGGGCCTTCCACTAATTCTAATGCATCTTTTGCTTGATGCATTGCTCAGCCTAAATGTGTATCCGGATACAAATTTACTAAATGCCATCCGGAATGTTTCAGATATATTGTGGTACAGGTGGAAACAAACATTTAGAGTTATAAACAGTTTTTGATTATTTCACAAAATTCTCTAAAAGCCCATCACACTACTAGGTTTGTTCATCGTCTTAGCCTTCTCTTATTGTTCATCTTGTCTGGAATTGTTAACATGAGATATTAGCAGGTGGCATAGCAAATACATCTGATTTCATTTTGGGGAGGATTTTGAGGACTTGGAGAAAGCCACAATATTTGTGGGGACGAGTAATGAGGCATAATCAGATCCATACTAAGGGCATCTTACTTAAAGGGTTTGCAATAACTAAAACAAACCAGCAGGATTTTCTTCTTCACATTATTTTCATGAATAGCTTAGATGAATGTCAGAATGCATCTGTATTGGACTGATCCTGAATAATTGGCACGTGGGCCGGATTCACCCATATGTGCTAAAACACAATATGGTTTTGTTTAGCAAGTTATATGAACCCAGCGCAGTATGGTTTCATCAGTGCATTATGGCTAGGCAAGCCATGGCTTAACAAACTGGGTATACCAGACAAAATTCTCTAAATAAGAGTGTAGAACTATCCACCTCAATGACAGAGGAGTTTAAAGGACAATTTCTTTTTCATGAAGATTAAACTGAGCAAAAGATTATGCCTGCATTGAAATGAGAACATTGGTTAAACTACAATGCCCTTATTAGAATAATATCTACTTTTATTCTGCAAATTAAGTAGAAGTTTGTCAGCTATTTCTGCACTGCCATGATTAACATTAGTACTTGCATTTCTTTTCTGAATCATCAAATTAGTTTAAAAATTAATAACTTCATATTTAGAAATCTATAGTGTTCTGTTTTACAGCTACTGTTTTATATGTAAATTTCACTGGAAAAATATAGAAGTACTGGGACATTTTTGTCCTCTTCATACAAGCAGAAAATACAGAACAATTGCACTGGGGGACTAATATCTCATACTAACCTGCAAGGCAAATTCCTTCTTTCTGCTGACCATTATGCTGTAAAACAACCAAACAAAGAACAGGCATGACGTTATCTAATGTCCAATCTAAAATATCATTAATGTTCACTACTAATAAATGTAAACACATATAGAAATATATACTTTATTACAGGTAGTCCTCGACTTACAGCCATTCATTTAGGGATCCTGCTTCCCTGGGTTAAGTGTTCCCTTCCATCTGGAGACCTCATCATCACTGGATTTTTGCAGAAGTCTGCGTTTAAGTATGGTACTATCAAAGAATTGTGTGAATCCTCTGATAGCTCAGATTTCTCTAATTTTTATTCTATGACAGTAATATAACTTGCTGAAAAATCATCAGCCATTATTAGAAGAAGTAAACCTGGGAAGAAAGAACTAGAACTCCAGCTAGGAGTTTAATCTTCATGCCCTAACCTCAATTTTAGTTATTCTTGTGTCCAGCCTGAAAGGGGTATTCAGTGTTCTTTGGATGCAATAAATATGGACCTCAGAAATTTGATAAATGTTATCATTGGTACAAAACATCCACAGCAGCACGTATAGTATAATGCTGTGAACACTTGCTTAGAATTATGTCTCACTCTGTTAAAGGGACTTTCTCTCTCTTAAATATACTTTGGCCTAGCAGTTTTTCTATTTAAATGCTGTAGCAATAGCCATTATACCAAGTCTGATGAGTAATAGGCCTGCCACATTTACAGTCTTACTTATTTTCTTATGTATTTTTTATGATATTTATCCCTTTCAATCTGATCAAATCTAGGCAGTTTACAAGTCAAAATACAATAAACAATAACCATAAAATAGTATAATAACAGTATCAGAATATTGCTACAAACCTCATAGCATGCTGCTTTTCACCCAGGCAACAATAATAAGCCATCTTTATCACTGAAGGCCTTTTGAAATAGTCAGAGGAGCATAATAAAAGGGGCTACATTTGCCCCTGGACAACTTGTTCTGCAGGAGGATGAGAATGCCCCTATGCTCCATCCCACCAACATTCCTAATAGGTGGGGACCTTCAATTGGATCTTTGTTTCCAGACATTGATTGGGTAGATTCTATCTTGATAATATCCAAATCAGCTATATATGACTGAAAGGAGAGTGGCACCAAATATATTAGATCTTATATACAAACATGTATGCATAATATTGCCACTTTAATTAATTAGTTTAATATTCCCATAACCAACTTAATACGTTTTCCTCTGTTAATCAATTTGTGAATTTTTCTTAAGCATTTATTTTTAATTGTATAATCTATATAATCTGCAAAATCTCTAAGAAATATTCCCATAATAGAAAACCCATTTATTCAGTCTCTTTTAAGATAGGGTGCTCCAAATATGGCTTTAATAGTGCAACTGTTCTCATCTGTTTATAAACAGACTGAGTTTTATGGGGTTATTTATTTATTTATTGTTAATACTAGTATGAAAAAAGTATCCTGAAACATCTGTTAAGACACCAAATGCTCCTGAGGTTTTGTGAGTTCCATATTATTTTTTGATGCTTATCAGTTGCTTACCAGAATTTTAGTTTATTGACTGACCTAGGATAAATTAGTGGGTGGATGATCCAGGGGGAGTTAGTAAAAAAGAAAAGGAACTATTTTTAACAGCTGCCATTGTTGCCTGCTGTCTCATTTTCTTTTATGAGATGATGTGTAGAACTGGGCTAATTACAGTCCTGAATTAAATATATTTTTAGCCCCATTCACCTTCTTAAGAGTCTATTACTGTAATTAGTCCAGATCCCCAAATTTCAAATAAAAAATAGCAAATTTCTAGCCATTATTAGAGATATGTGAGAAGCTGTATAGGCACTAAGCTACCACAGTTTTATAAAACTGCAGCAACTGTTGCTGTTCCTACTTTATGTATGTATGTATGTATGTATGTATGTATACACATACAATGACAATAAAGTTTATAATAATGTATGTTAGCATGATATATTTACTCATGATTCATTTTACTTCACAGCATACACTAAGCCATGGTTGGTTTAACAGTATATGGAAGAAACCACAATTGACTAAGTTTATACAATACGCTGAGCTGTAAATCATGATTTTCAAACTAGGAATTTAATCTCCATGTAAAATCACAAATAAACAACACATTAGCTACCAGCCCTGAGAATTGCTGTGTCTACAGATATGATGAACCATCAACTAGCTGACCATCAGTGTGTTGCACAAACTTAAAAAGTAGATGAATCAAGAAGACCATGGATAACTATCATGTGAATATACATCTTGAATGAATTATTGAGAAGCAAATTGAATGCCTAGAGAGACAGAAATGGATCTTTGCCAGATAATGATTGGAGGTATCCTCAAGAAATTTCATCTCCCTCTTCTCTATAGTTTTAAGAAAGGTGAGGATATAAACTGATATCACTCCTCTTCTATAGGTGAATAAGTATATTAGGTGAATAAGTGGACTATAAAAGTATAGGTGGAAATTAGGTTGAAATGTAAAGTGGAAGAAATTCATATAATTGCAGGAAGAACAGATTAAGCCTGGATTGATTTGACATTCTGACTAAATAGACTGTGTATCCAATTTATACCTAGTATATTATCCAAATATGTTATGGTTCAGTGTTCAGTTTTACACAAATCCAGAAAACTGGGTTGAGCAAATTGTGGCTATGTTGATCATCAGCGAATTTGAAGAATTATCAGAGAACATAAAGTAGAGGTTCATCAAGACCTTTCCTCCCTAGCAATAATATAACTCACCCATTGGTTCTTGACCTCTTACTCTAACCTGGATGCCAACAAAAATGCTTTGTCCTCACTAATTTGTGTTTGTTAGGAAGAGAATATTGTGGTGTTCTGACAGACCAACGAGTAGCTCCTGGAATATATTTCCCACCCTTTACCTTAAGATATAAGACATTTCTTGGGAAATCCACCAATAATTGACCAAGGTTAAACTGATCAAATAAATGCAGTAGAGGAAGCTCAAAAAAGTTACTTTGAAAAATAGCAATTTTAGTTCTGAAGGAACTGTCAGATTTTATCTCAGAACCATTGCACCGTATCTTTCAAAAATCCTAGAGCACCAGAAGTATCTGAGGATGGGAAAAGAGCTGATATGGTTCCCATCTTCAAGAAAGGGAAAAAAAACAGACCCAAGAAACTACAGACCAATCAGTCTAACATCAATACCTGGGAAGATCCTGGAAAAGATAATCAAAAAACAGATCTGCAAACAACTAGAAGCAAAGTCAGAACCAGTAGCCGACATAGGTTTGTTAAAAACAGTTCATGCCAAACCAACTTATTTCATTCTTTGATAAAGTGACCAAATTAGTAGACCAGCAAAACGCTATGGACATAGTATACTTAGATTTCAGTAAGGCATTCAACAAAGTAGACCACAATCTATTGCTTGGTAAGCCAGAAAAAGGTGGAATAGACAATATCACACCAGATGGATCTGTAGGTGGCTGACAAACTGTACTCAACGAATAGTCCTCAATGGTACTAGATCCACATGGAGAGAAGTAAGCAGTGGGTACCACAAGGCTCGGTATTAGGTCCAGTACTCTTTAATATCTTCATAAATAACTTAGATGACAGGATAGAAGGAGAAGTCATCAAATTTGCAAATGACACTAAACTGGCAGGAACAGCCAACACCCCAGAAGACAAGCTCAGAATTCAAAAAGATCTTGACAAACTGGAACAATGGGCCCCATCCAACAAAATAAGTTTTAATTTGGAGAAAAGCAATGCTTTACATTTAGGCAGGAAAAATCAAAGATATAAGTACAGATTAGGTGAGACCTGGCTCAAAAACTGTAACTGTGAGAGGGACCTTGGAGTCCTAGTGGATGATCACTTGACTATGAGCCAGCAATGTGCAGCAGCAGCCAAAAATGCTAATACAATCCTGTGTTGTATAAACAGAAGCATAGAATCAAGATCACGCAAAGTATTAGTACCGCTTTATAAAACCCTAGTGAGACCACACCTGGAATTCTGTAACCAATTTTGATCACCATACTACAAAGAAGATGTTGAGACCTTGGAAAACTTCAAAGAAGAGCAACTAAGATGGTCCAAGACCTGGAGACTAAAACATATGAAGAACGGCTGCAGGACTTGGGTTTAGCTAGTCTAAAGAAAAAAAAGAAATAGGGGTGACATAATAGCAGTATTCTAGTATTTGAGAGGTTGCCACAAATTATTCTCCAAAGCACCAAAGGGAAGGACAAGAAACAATGGTTGGAAACTGATCAAAGAGAGAAGCAACCTGGAATTAAGGAGAAACTTCCTAACAATGAGGACAATTAACCAGTGGAACAGCTTGCCTTCAGAAATTGTCGGTGCTCCATCACCGGGTTTTTTTTTTAAGAAGAGACTGGACAGTCACTTGTCTGAAATGATATAAGTTCTCCTACTTGAGCAGGGGGTTGGACCAGAAGACTTCTAAAATCTATTCTATTCTATTCTATTCTATTCTATTCTATTCTATTCTATTCTATTCTATTCTATCCTATCCTATCCGATCCTATCCTATCCTATTCTTAGTAGAAAAATCTGACTACAATATTTTCCAGAATGGGGCAGATTTATATAGATTGCTTAAAATGTAGGCAAGAAATGAGACAGGGCTAATTCTGTCTGATCAAGGGTGATCAGGGTCTTCTGATGGCAATATAAAATGGTTGTGTGGTTTTGCAGAATAAGTAGCTATGAAGTGTTCTTTTTTTCAGAGCTATGCAATCCTAACTGTACCAGGAGAAAAAGGCACAAAAGATTAAGAAGCAAAAGCATAAAAAAGAAAGGTAGATTTGAAATATCAATTCTTAGAATGGCAAGAATTCAGCATAATGTACCTGTTCAAGGATTTGGCAACTGCTCCCAGGCAAACAACAGCGTCTCTTGTCACCATAGCAACACGGGAGGCAGAGGGGAATCAGTTCTGACAAGCGTTCTTTCGCCTATCTGCTATTGCTGGTTGTTTCCCCCTTTTTGTGCAGTCAGATGACATGCTGTCTTCTGTTCCTCAACTGGATGGAAGAACTGAAGATCAGGAACAAATCTTACAACTGGACTACATTTTGGGGATACCAGATAACTAGTGCTTTGACATTAAATGTGTGCTTTCTAAAATGGCAGGACTGGTGAAGATAATGAAATTGATCAGTGATCCTCAGTTTTTCCAGTTTACCTGCATCAAGAAAGATAAGGTGATTGATCCCTTTGGACATTGATTACTTCTCTATTTCAGAGCATTATTCTTCAAGGATTATCCTTTGAAATTTACTAAATGTCTGAGGGTGTATATGATTTTGGAAATTAATGCTCAGAGCATTTAAAATATAGGAGTAAGAAGAGAGAAGAATCCTGTAGTCTATCATTATTTGTCAGTTTATAATTAATGTATATTTTTACCAAAGAGGAAATATATTATAATTTATTAGCCTGTATGTATATAGGATTGTGGCATAAATAGGTCATGCAGGGGAGAAGAACCTAAGCACTTTTTAATATAGTACACTATACAACTCTGTTAACAGTCCACCATTGGAAATGAATGATGAACACTCAATCTATGAATTTCAGATCAAATTATTGGCAATAGAAAATGCCACATCACCTTGAATTTTGGTTCTGTTCTTGTATCAAACATCTATAGTGTCCAATACAAATTTTACTGGATCCTTCATAAATATGTATGAATTGTGCTAGGTAGGCCAAAGGCTCACCTAGACCAGAATTCTGATTTTACAGAATAAGAGAGGCTTGTGGAAAGATCACATGCAAGGCAGGAACATAATACACTCCCTGTCATGTTCCATTCCTAGCTGATAATTGATTTTGGGAGATACAGATAGAATAATATGCTCTCTTAGCTCCTAATTTAGTCTGGCTAATGGAAATAAATTAGAGACCTAGCTCCTTCTGTTTCAACACTTATAGATGGCAATTATAATACCACTAGTGAAATATCATTATCATAATAAAAGGTAAGATTACCTTTATTGTCATTTTTTGTGTGAACACACTGGTACACATTAAAAAAATGAAATTCTGATGCCGTGTGTGTGTGTGTGTGTGTGTTATATGTAATATTATATATACACATACATGCGCACATGCACATACATATATACATATATACATGCACAAACACACACACACATATTAATCACAGTCCATTTTGAATACATAGCAGAAAAAGAGTCTTGAGAGTTAACAAGATTGATACCATATGGTATAAAGTTCTTACCGAATCTAGTTGTTCTGTTTTGGATACTGCGAAACCTCCTCCCAGAAGGTAACAAAGAAAACTGATCAGA
The DNA here is from genome assembly GCF_016545835.1 of Crotalus tigris. Lineage (NCBI taxonomy): Eukaryota > Metazoa > Chordata > Lepidosauria > Squamata > Viperidae > Crotalus > Crotalus tigris. Next base: position 609,213 of record NW_024097214.1, on the reverse strand, counting down.
GAATATGTAACTGGAGAGAACGTGTAATGTCCCTGACAATACTATAGACCCCCAAATCGCTTATATGCTATACCCTGGATAGAAGGAAGTGCACTTCCAATAACCTTTTCTGCTGTCTTCACCACTCTCTGCATAGCCTTCCCATCCGAAACAGTAATATATCCAAACCACACAGTAATATAATACAGCAGGATGTTTTAATCATCCATCTATTGAAAGTGGTAAGAATAAGGGAAGGAAAATGTGCTCTTCTCATACTACGCAAAAAATGCAGACACTGCTGTGCCCACTTCACCCAAAAACTTGATACTACTAACCATCTCCACAGTTGAATTGTTAATACACAGAGATGCCTGGCATTTCTGAAATTGACAATGATATTTGTATCTTTTTGTATTCATTTAATAATATTTTTGATATTTGGAATATTACCTAATCTATAAAACAGTTTAATCCTTTTGAATTGGTGATAATCCATGTCAAACTGCTTTAATTCCCTTGATGGATGTCCTATCCTGCAAAAAGAAATTTATTTAATTACTGAACTATTCCAGTTTTTATCCTGCCTTCCTGTCCTAATGAACTTCATACAGTTAACTTAAAATATTGAACATGATATTTTTAACTTAAGTTTTGACTTAAAATATAAAACATGAAAACTAAATAAAATTGTTAACATTATAATTAATGCAAATTCTTTAAAGGCCTGGTTGCTATACCTTCTGAACATATGGTTTGATTCTCCAGGTTGTTTTAGAGTACTTGTTTTTGAAACAATCATGTTGGCAACACAGAGACAGGTGTTGAGCAGTGTTACCTACTTATTCTTTACTGGAAAGTTCCGTTATTCTTGTATCCAATCTTAATTTTCCTTTATCCATTTACAATTTTTAGAATTTTGAAGCAATTTCTCATCATTAGGTATATGAGAATATATTTCTGCTTTTTCCATCTGAAGCCTGTGAGAAAGTCTTTCCAGGGTTCTTTTTAAGATTGAAAATGGATTTTATGATAGTGATACAGACTATCTATTCGTGATGGTCTGTACTAAGAAAAAAAAAGACATCGTTGGTATTTATTATAAAATCAAATGATAGGATACAAAATCTTACAATATTGTATAAATTGATTAAGCTTCATAAGTCTTATAGGCTGCTAGAAATTGCTTTTTTTAAAACCATCCTTTATTTAAAAAAGTAAAACCAGATTCATATAATTTGCTGGATATTTCATTCTGATACTTTTAGAATTGGCATTTCAGTGGAAAATGTATTTATTTCAGGCACCTCAGGTAACTTTGTCTTAGTATTAGTTCCCATACTTCTGGGCCATTGTGTATTTTTGTGAGGGAGTATGTAGCTGATATTTTTTATCTATTGAGCACCTACACACACATTCAATCAAAAACATTCAGATGGGATAAAATAGAGACTTGAAATATTGGAATTACAATAACATAGAAGTATTAGGTAACATAAAACTTTTCTTCCAGTCAAGCTCAGCTGCTAATGCTTTCTTGGCAATAGTGTGGAAATGGTTTAGTACAGCCTTTTTCAGGGATAGTTTTTGACTTCTCAGACTATAGCCCTGGTATTTGCTGGTCATCTCCATCAAAACTAATTGGGCCAAGCCCAACACAGCTTCTGAGCACAATAAGGTCATTCATGTCATGTCATTTGTGGATCATATAATCACAATCAGAATTATCAAATGTTTGAATTATTCATCCCACATAATTATGTCAAATATTTGATCATTGTAATCCTAAACACATTTTTTTACGAAATAAACCCATGTTACAAAGTTGACATGGTTTTCATTAACATCAACTGTCTTCAGACTACATTCATTTTTTTCCTTCGCAATTATAATTTTTCTGGTCTTGAATTGAGTCCTAAAATGGTAACTTGTGTTTATCTGTTCAAATACAAAATTGCTCATTATCTCTACATACTTAGAATAGCCCCCTGCTCTGGCAAGAAACCCTATACTATTTCAGAAAATGGTTGTCCAATATCTTCTTAAAAACTTCCAGTGTTGGAGCATTCACCGCTTCTGGATACAAGTTGTTCCACTGATTGTTCTGTCAGGAAATTTCTTTAGTTCTAGGTTGCTTCTCTCCTTGATTAGTTTTCATCCATTGCTTCTTATCCTTCCCTCAGGTCCTTTGGAGAATAACTTGACTAGTTCTTCTTTGTGGCAACCCGAGATATTGGAACACTGCTATCACGTCATCCCTCACCCTTCTTTTCATTAAACTAGACATACCCAATTCCAGCAACTGTTCTTTATGTTCTAGCTTCCAGTTCCGATTATCTTTGTTGCTCTTTTCTGCACTCTTTCTAGAGTCTCAACATCTTTTTTATATCCTGGTGACCAAAACTGGATGCAGTATTCCAAGTGTGGCCTTACCAAGGCATTGTAAAGTGTATTAACACTTCACGTGATCTTGATTCTATCTCTCTGTTAATGCAACTTAGAACTGTGTTGGCTTTTTTGACAGCTGCAGCACACTGCTGGCTCATATTTAAGTGATTGTCCACTAGGACTCCAAGATCCCTCTCACAATTACCGTGTTTCCCCGAAAATAAGATGGTCTTTTTTTTTTTTGCTTCAAAGAGGCACCAGGTCTTATTTTCGGGAGGAGGTCTTCCACTCACCTTGCAACGGTGGCATTAGGTATTACTTTGGGGAAAACATGGTGCTACCATTGACCGAGGTACCACCAGTATTGTACCTGTGTATTTGGGTTTTCTTGCCTAAATGTAGAACCTTACTTTTTTCACCACTGAATTCATTTTGTTAGATAGTGCCCAATGTTCAAATCTGTCAAGAACCTTCTGTATCTTAAACCTATCTTCTGGAGTGTTGGCTATTCCTGACAGCTTGGTGTTGTCTGTAAATTTGATGAGTTCCCCATCTATCCCGTCATCCAAATCGTTGATGAAAGTGTTCAAAAGTAGGACTACATTTTATTTTAAAAAAGAACTGCAGGTACACAATTCAGATGTTATATTTAACAATGAACCACATACCAAAGATCAAAGACAAATTCTATATAATTATTTCTATAATTATAAGTAAAGGAATAAGATTGTTATGATTTATTTCTATTCCACACCAAGATTACTGTGTTATTTTAAATATAGAATAAAATTATGTTTTCTAGATTCCAAGGATAAAAAAGTAAAGACTCCATTGAACTGAGATTAGTTCTTGATGATTATATAGATATACCATTTTCATAGCAAAAACTGCCTACATTAATCTTTGGCACTTTCTGTATACTAAGAATATTATTTTCATAATTTTCACATTTTTGAACATTTTTCACATATCATAAAAAGATATTTTCATATATCTCTACTGAACTGTATTAGGGATGACTTGATGTCATGTATCTCAGCAACAAATTGTGATATGCTGTTAATAGCACTATACACACAAACACAGTCATATTAATTGTATTCTGCACTACATAAAAATACAATAATTTTGTATTCATTTAACGGAAGAATCTAATATTTCCTGGTAATCTTGTTTTTTAAAATTTTTCCAAGATAGCTTATAACATGCAAGAAAAATTATGCTAATAATGATAACTGCTCCTCCAATTATATCATAAATACTGGGGAAGATGTGTAGTATAAGAAGTTGAAGAATCATGGCTATCAAAATCTCCAAATGTTGCACTGTGCTAACCAATGCTGGATGGAATTTGCTCAACGCATAATAGACCCCAAGAAAAGCCACTGTGGAACATATACAGATGCCAAAGAGATAGCTCCAGCTTTCTCCATTCAATGGAATTATTGGCTCTTGAAGGAAAAACATAGTTGAGGCTCCCCATATTGTTCCAGTCCAACCAAAACTAAATAATGCTGTCCACATGCTGACATTATCCTTAAGGGACCTATATACTATCATGGACAGAGCTGTGGTTAAGCCTGCCATAACTGTCATTGTATATCCAAAAACTTCCTTCCAGGTATTCAACAGAGAATTTTCTTCATCAACAATGTTGGGGATCATGACCAAACAAACACCAAAGATACTACTCACTACAGTAATTACATCAATATAAGCCATGCGCTCATCCACTAGTAAAAATGCTAAAATGGCACTGAAAACAGTGGTGGTAGCTCTCCACATAATAGTCCCATTGCTTGGAGGAACAATTGCAAAGGAAGTATAAGCACAGGTAATAGAAATAACATTACATACTCCATAGAAGAATAGCCTCAATCTATGGCCTTTTGGTCCAAAAGGGTCTTCATGGTAATAGCACACTACTAAAACAGAAAACACTTGTAAAACAGAACGAATGAAAATCAGTTCAAGAGATGGCACTTTGGAACGATCGGCAGCAAGTCTAGTTATCACAGCTACACAACCATGGGCCAAAGCAGATCCAAAAAGCACAGCCCAAGTTTTTCTGGACTGAAAAATGCTTCTCTCTATAAAATCTTGGCCTTGTTCATTCTTGTTGACTTCTAACTTCTGTTCCGTCTGAAATGGAATGTCAATTGTTCCAAAGAAAGATTTTCCTGTTCGTTGTCCATCACTCAACAATCTTCTTTTTGGATTATCTTCTGTAAAACTCTCATTATCTTCACTAGGTTCCTCATGCTCTTCTTCTCCAGGCTGTGGATAATAAGAACTATATTTCACTGTCACAGTGTCAGGATGAATTTTCACTCGTTTTTTCACTGGATATTGTTTGGAAGAATCCATTTCACCAGATAAGAAGGACTGATTGCAAAGAAAAACATATATTTATATACTTGATAAAATTGTCGCACATCTTGACTATTTAGAATAACCCTAATTCATTAATGTTCTATTACCATATGAGATAAATGGAAGTATTTTTAGAAGAAATGAAATGTCTCATTCTAAAACCCAATATAGTAAATCAATTGTAAGGGAAGATATCTGTCTCAGGATAATAAATGTATTTGTTAATTTGGGGGGGGGGGTCCCTTCATGTCAGTATTGACATCTGGTGACTGAAAAAGCTTCTGCAGTTTTCTTGGCAAGATTTCAGGAATGCCTTGCTATTGCCTGCTTCCTAGGGTTGAAAGAGAGTGACTGGTCCAAGGTCATCTAGAACTCACGATCTCCCAATTTCTAGCCTGGTGCCTTAACCACTTCACCAAACTGCTAATTTAGACAACTTAAAACATAGGCTTGATGTTTATCTTTCTTGCTGAATCTACATTTATTTTTATGCTTCCAAATATTTTTAGAATGATTGAATCTGATGAGCTTTTAAAATCTAATTACCATTAATTTTGCTTTGAATCTGAATATAAATCAGTTTTATACATGTATGTAACAGCTCAGATGGTGCCACTAAACGTATTTTGACATAGGATTGTTAAATATATGTAACTGGATTGGGAGCAAGTAACAAACAATATTGTATATTTACAATGGCTTCTTGAAAGAATGTAGATTATTCTTCACATTTAAAACATGAGAGTTGGATCAAACTAAAGACTTAATCAGTGCTGGATCTTGTTTCCCATCAGTGACTTATGGTAAACATAAAACAGATACTTTTCACTGTTTTCCCAAATGTTCAGAAGCATGCTGTTTTATATTCTAAGAGGGCAGCATATATCAGCTAACAGCCATTGATAAAGGGGATACATTTAAAAATGTCCGTTGTGCTCCAATATTATAGGTTATTTGAAATACTATATGATGTTCTTGCCCCTATGTTAATACAGTCATCTATTTAGCTTCTAAAAATGTGAAATATACTAGTCACTAGGTTCCATTCCTTCTCAACTTGTTTTCACACCAGGTAATAGCTTTAGCAGTGATAGCTTTTCCAATATTTGTGGTGCTGATCTGTGCTTCCAACTACTATACTTTCAGTTTGAAATGTTAATATAAATCAGATTGTGATTTAAATGAATTCCTTTTAATTGATTAATAATAATTTTAATCTATTCAAACCCAAGCATGATTGTTTATAATTGTGAAATATTTACAAGGGATGTTATTAGAGTATTATGAAATGCTAAAGAAGTAAGAATCAGGAAGAAAAAATATGCTAATCTATCAACTGAAAATGAAGGGGAAAAGATACACTGTAAGCTATGCTAATTTACGTTTCATTAATTCTTCAAATAACAGAAACATGATGTTCCTTGTAGCATATGGAACATAATTCTAGGCTGTATTAGCTGATTACTGCAATTTATTTAAATTATGATAATTTTCTGTGAAATCTTTTCAGTTTGAAAGCTATCTCTTTAAAATTGCATGCACATTAATAGAGGCAGAAAGATTTTGCTTAAATAAACATGCAGTGACATTTAGGAATTAAATTTGTAATGTAAGAAAAGAAAGCAGAATACAATCAAAATTGGAAAAATAATCTTTTACCTTTTGTTAGAGGGTGTTGTATAGCAAAATAACCAAAGGCCAAATATATTAAGGATAAGGAAGCTGCTCTGCAACGTTCAGCCGTGTGTCCATTTCTCCCTTCTAAATTCGTAGAAAATAGACCTGGGTATTTGTTGCCTTTGAACTGGAAAGTCAAAAATAGAGCAAATGATGTCAGTTCTGGGTATACATTGAAGCCGTAGTATAGATCTTTTTGCTATTCTCACATCTGCCTTCACAGAAAAAGAGAGGAGAATACAACTAAAGAATCAAATGCACTGAAGACATTAAGATGAAAGTGAGCATGCTCAGCAGAGCTCAAGGGCATTTGACAACACCTTCATTTTGGACTGCGGAATGGAATCAGTATTGCTTTTACTAGTTATTCTGGCAGTGAAACACATGTTTAGCTGAGATGCTACCTATTTATCAATAGCAAGGCTTTCCTAAACTAAACATTGTTGAGAATGATTGAAAACAAAAGTGCTTAAGAAAGTTACTGATTTGTCCCTCCTGGTCAGTTTGTTAATAAGTAAATAGGATGATTCAATAGTCTTTTCTTGCTATAGCCTTACCAAAAGCAACAGGAGTATATCAAAATACTATGAGGTAATTAATCTGGATCCCTGCAAAAAAGCATAATCTTAAAGATTGACATAACTTTCAAAATATCGTGCATGAAAAAGCTACCTACCCTTGATTTTCATTTACCTCTTCATATACAATTATTCATCATTTGTTATTAACAACCTTATACATATAAGTCTATGCAAAAGTACCACAATTCAGTGGGTTTACTCTTCCACACATATATTTTAACCTCTCAGTACAATACAAAGCTGTGATTTGGAAACTGGTAAAATCAAACATTGTTTTTAAAATTATTTATTTAAAACTTTTCTATAGTTTTTTGTTGAAATAAATATCAGAAGGATTTACTATTAAAAATTACAAATATACTAAAACAAAGCAGTAAAACATTTTATTAAATAACAATAACTAGTTACAATAGCAAAACGTAAAAATTGTAAAAAAAAAAAGTCACAATTGCATTTAGCACATTATCAGGTGGCCTTGAAGAACAAGAATTCGAGGCCTGGTATTGTAAGACAGTAAGAATGGCTCAGGACTTATTGGGGAGGGGATTCCAAAGTTGGGGTGGTACCACCCATGAAAAGGCTTGACTCTGAATAGCCACTGACTGCATGTTCTTTGAAGATGATCTTAATTTATGGGTTGGAAAATATAGCAAGAAAACAAAACACAGTTTTCCTTCAAAGACTGTGGTCCAAAGCCATTAGGGCACAATAGGACGGGAGCACAAAGTGATCATAACACAAATTCTGCAATCTAAGTAGTTAAATTCAGATATTAGAACTCAAGTACACATGGGCAAAGTACACACTGTAACATCATGTTCACATTTTCCCATCACTGTGACTTGCTGCACATGCCTATGGTCCCCGACTGCTTTAATATGCTATGCAATCCCAGAAACTGTGATCTGTTCAATAAATAAGCTTTATCTCAGGTTGAGTGAAAACAGCCCTTTTCAAGAAAACCTGAACAGCTTAATTATTCCTTCTTTCTTCTTTTAAACTGCCAGTCCTGCATCTAAACCCACTAGTTACAAGATCAGACAGCAACCCTGGACTAATAACTGCTATACTTCTACCGATACGGTGTCTCAATAGCTTTTTTTTTTACAAGTTAATACACAATATTTCTCCCAACACACACATAGTGGATTTAAAATGAATCAGGCCGTCCTTTCTGCAGACAAACGGTCCTTCTGAACGTTCTGTTTGAGCAGAAGGCTGGACTAGAAGACCTCCAAGGTCCCTTCCAGCTCTATTCTTCTTTAGAAGAACATTTCTTTTCTCTTTTCTTGGTCAGTTGCTAATTATAATCACAAAAATGGCAGCAATGCTCGCTACACAGCACAAACTCCGCTACAGCCTCAGGATAGTAGAGGGAGGGAAGCCCAATACATCTGGAAGAGGTCAGGTTGGGAAGAATATGAGAATAAGCCCACTTGTTGGAAAGCTAGGATCTTCTGAGGTGTTAATCCGTCATCTTTTATAGCTAATTTCCAAATTCAGATCCCAAAGGGCGCGAAGCAAACCAATTACAGCCCGCACCGTAAGAGAGCGAGGCAGGGTCAAGGAGGCGGCCGTCCTCTGGAGGAAAGAGCGCATGCGTCTTCCCAATCCACTCAGTCATGGCTGCTTTGCGGGCGCTTCCTTCTTTCCTTCCCTCGAGAGTTCTGTTGAGAGGTTGCCGCTCGTTTAGCAACAGCAGCAGCAGCCACCGGAGCCGGACCGTCGCCGTACCCGAGCGTATCCAAGAGAAGCGTCGCGCTGCATTGCTCGGAGGCGGTCAAGCTCGCATAGACGCGCAACACAAGCGGGTGAGCGCCTCCTTTCCTGTAGCTGCAGGCGAACGAAGCCCTTGCGTGGCCCGTGGCCGCTGGCTGCTCCCTGGCGTGCCGTTTCAGTGATTTCCGCGGAAGGTTCTGGCCTTGGCCAGTGCTAAGAGGATGCCACTTGGGGACCATTGAAAAGTCATGGCCTATAGTCCTCCCCCCACCCTGCTGCAATTCCTCCCGCTCTCCGGCTGAGTTAGAAAAGATTCCGACACCTTCGACCGCCATAGCCGCCGACTTCTCTATCGCGGTGATGATCAGGATCGTCTCTCTTGTTTTTTCTATTTAATGAAAACTACGGATACGAGGAAGCAGATCGCCCCGTCCAGTTAGCAGTTTGTAGAGTTAGTGTGGGAGGTCAAGAAGAGGTCCAAAAAGGCCACCTTCCA